>NC_061074.1:9163386-9334474 GCF_021917145.1 Hypomesus transpacificus | reverse complement strand
GGCCCGGCATCTTCCACATTAGCTAAGGGATGCTTTGCGTTTAGGTGGTATTTGAGACGCAGCAAGTTAACGCAGATAACGGCCCACCACTAATATTAAAACATAAGTCAGTAATTCTGATAGTGTTTAGGCAGGCAGAGAAGGCCTTGCTGGCCCTGCAACACTGCGTTACCGGCAGACCAGCTTAAATATAAATGTTATTTCATCTTGCGGGCCAAATATAATTACACCAAGGGCCAGATTTGGTCCGCAGGCCAGAGTTTGACACCCCTGCTCGAATCAGAATAATGTTTAATCACCAAGTAAAGGGTCACAAACAAGGAATTTACTTTGGTGGGCAGGTGCATACAGTAAACATAATATACAAGATAAAATGTTGAAAACATTTAGAAAGAATGTGGTTCCTCTATCTAAAGGATGTGGTCCCTCTAAGGGATGTGGTCCCTCTATCTAAAGGATGTGGTCCCTCTATCTAAAGGATGTGCTCCCTCTAAAGGATGTGGTCCCTCTATCTAAAGGATGTGGTCCCTCTAAAGGATGTGGTCCCTCTAAGGGATGTGGTCCCTCTAAGGGATGTGGTCCCTCTAAAGGATGTGGTCCCTCTAAAGGATGTGGTCCCTCAATCTAAAGGATGTGGTCCCTCTAAAGGATGTGGTCCCTCTAAAGAATGTGGTCCCTCTAAGGGATGTGGTTCCTCTATCTAAGGGGCGTGTGTGGAAGCATATCCCAGACGTCACTTGAGCTTGGTCTGGAAATGTCAACACAGTTCCCTGTGTTGACATGTGTCAACAGACGTTGACATGTGTCCCTGTGCACAGACGAAGGACCTGGGGGACGAAGGACCTGGGGGACGAAGCTCTTTGAACTGCCTGTCCTCCATGCCCAAGTCAGCATCCACAGGGATTCTCTCTCTCTCTCTCTCTCTCTCTCTCTCTCTCTCTCTCTCTCTCTCTCTCTCTCTCTCTCTCTCTCTCTCTCTCTCTCTCTCTCTCCCCCTCCCCTCCCTCTCTCTCTCTCTCTCTCTCTCCCCTCTCTCTCTCTCTCTCTCTCTCTCTCTCTCTCCTCTCTCTCTCTCCTCTCTCTCTCTCTCCCCCTCCCCCTCCCTCTCTCTCTCTCTCTCTCAGAGCAGTTTGAGCCGCATACCAGCCAGGCAGCAGCATGAAGAAGATGAACCTCATTAGTCTCTGCAGCCCTGCAGGAACCTAGGAGCATGTGTCAAACGTGTTCCTACCAGCGCCTTCAATAGGAGAGAAGGCAGGGAGGGATGAGGGAGGGAGACGGTCAGAACGAGGTACCAGGGAGTAATTACCACAGTCCAACTTGGAATTTTAATGTTCCCCCAAAAACCTCCAGCGCCGGCAATTTGTCCGTTCTAGCAGATTCTTCTGACATGAGTTTTCTCTTTTTAATCCTCAAAGCTTCTTGGGGAGAACAGAGATGTGGGGAGCCAATAGGAAAACTGCTGAGGAACGCGTTCTTTAGACAGGACTTTCAGGGAGGAAGGAGTCGTTTTGTTTACACATTGACATCCCCCCTTCAAGTGGGAAGTTGACAAGGATGATGACTGCTCGAGGCCAGATGAAAATAACACTGTTTTATTTGGCCCTGAACCTCAGTTTGGTGGATTCTCATCTCTGTTCCTGAAATGGCTGGTGTGTGTAAATGTAGGTTTCAGACGGCGGTTTGCATTGTTTCAGCTGGGCTAGTGTCAGGAACTGCTCGAAGGCTCGTGTTTTTTTATTATCAGAGGATCATGGATTGACTTCTAAACTGTGTGTGTGTGGAAGGAGGAGTGTGTGAGGGGGAGTGTGTGTTTCTGGTTCGCTAGCGTGTTATTAGAGGGCCCTGGGTCCTGGTGTCCAGCATGCGGTGGAAAACGCAGAGTCATCAGAGCGCGGCCGCGGTGGCGCTCCTATCTCGGCACTTACCGGATCATGGCTCCCCTCCCGCCCGGCTCCCCTCCCGCCTGCCCGGCCACATAGCTGTGGCCACTTACTCCAGAATAGCTCCCCTCGTTTCTGTCTTGAGAACGGGACAATATATGAACCCGGCAGTTTGCCTTCCAGGTCTAAACCATGTCGGTTTACAACCAGTGTGCTTATTTGTGGAGATCTACGATGTTTAGAGGCATTCCACGCATGCCACCCTGTGTTTGAGGAACAGTGTTGTGATACTGATCGTTTAAAATCCACTTTAGTATCCTGACATGGATAGTTGTAGGTCTTCTTCGATATGTTAGATAGTTGCAGGGTTTCTTTGGTGTGTGTTATTTTGTCTGACTCCGTACTCCTCCCTGTAGACATGTAATTATTCTGTTCCTATCCTGAACGCTGGTTTTTCTAGAACATGTAATTGACTGGCCATGTCCATAGAGTCTACCATGTAGATGATGTCAACCCCTTTTCTGGTTGCCTGGCTACTAAACGTTCTGTCATCACCCCCCCCCCCCTTCCTTATCCAATCAATCTTTGCAATCGAAAGCATAATCAGCAGCCTTTGTCACCCAGGGGTCAAAGGTCAAGTTGCAGAGATGTTGCATGCCTTTAGGGGTTAAGGTTAGCTGTAAATCTCCATCCCCTCCCTCCTGCTCCCGTGGCTCTCCCCTGTGGCTAACATCTCTTTCTCTCTCTTCCCTCTGTTGCAGGAACAAGGTCTGATGATGGGATGGATGTGAACATGGGCCAGTGGGCCAGCATGCGCCTCCTTCGCCTGGCCCTCCCCCTCCTCCTCCTCCTGCTGCTCCCTCCGGGGCGCTGCCAGGACCCCCCGGGCCCCCCTGACCCACAGGGGCGCCTCCTCTTCACGCTGCCCCTGTACCATGCCACCGTCCACGAGAACTCCGCCGCCCGCACCTACGCCAGCAGCCGGGTCCGCATGGGCGTCCGCCTGGCGCTACGCTCCTGGGAAGTCCGCTACCGGATCACCTCCGGGGACGATGAGGGCTTCTTCAAGGCGGAAGAGTACGTGCTTGGGGACTTCTGCTTCCTGCGCATACGGACAAAAGGTGGGAATGCGGCCGTCTTGAACAGGGAGATCCAGGACAGCTACGTGTTGATGGTGAAAGCGTCCGTCAAGGGGGAGGTTTTGGAGACCTGGACTAAAGTCATCATCCAGGTGCTGGACATGAACGACCTCCGACCCCTGTTCTCCCCCACTACCTACTCTGTCACCGTGGCGGAGAGCGCCCCTCTCAGGACGAGCATCGCCCAGGTCACAGCTACAGATGCCGACGTTGGCTCCAATGGGGAATTCTACTACTTCTTCAAGGAGAAGATGGAGCTGTTCGCGGTGCACCCCACCAGCGGTGTGGTGTCGCTCAGCGGCCGTCTGAACGTGGAGGAGCAGAGCCGCTACGACCTGGAGATCCAGGCGGTGGACCGCGGCATGAAGCTGTATGGGAACAATGGAGTAAGCAGCACCGCCAAGCTGCTGGTGCACGTGGAGCGTCTGAACGAACACGCTCCCGTGATCAGCGTGGTCGCCCATGTGCCCTCGTGGCTGGATAAGGACCCCGTGTTCGCGGTGGTAACCGTGGAGGACCTGGACGAGGGCTTGAATGGAGAGATAGAGTCGGTCACCATCGTAGCAGGCGACCCCTTGGAGCAGTTTACTCTGGTGAGGTCGGAGGGGGACGAATTTGCAATAAAAGCCCCAGAGATGGTGGACTGGGAGAGCTATCCTCACGGCTTCAACCTGTCCCTTCAGGCCACGGATAGAGGCACCCCTCACAAGTTTTCCGCTGTCAGGGGTGTCCACATCCTGCTCAGGAGGCCGCAGACGGTGGAGGTGAAGTTTGAGTCTGACTTTTATGAAATCAGCCTGAACGAGATGTCCCCCCCAGGTAGCATTGTAGAGGCGGTGAAGATCACCCCCGAGCCAGATGACGCAGAGTACGTCCTCACCCCCTCCACAGACTCCACCTTCTTCACCATAAACCCTTTGACTGGTGTGCTCTCCACTGCCCGCTGGTTCACCTCCGCCTCCCGGGGCCTGTTTGACCTGGAGGTGATGGAGGTCGACAGCGAACTCAGGGTCAAAGTTAGGGTCACAATTGAAGACGCCAACAACCACACTCCGACGTTCGCCCAGACGACATACGAGGTCTTTGTCAACGAGAGCATTCCCATGGGAACGAGCGTTCTGTCGGTGTCAGCCGTGGATGAAGACAGTGGTGAGAATGGATATATAACCTACAGTATAACCAGCCTGCAGCCGCTACCTTTCAAAATCAACCAGTTCTCTGGGATTATCACCACCAAGCAAGAACTAGACTTTGAGTCATCTTCTGAGAGCTATGTGTTTGTGGTGAGGGCTTCAGACTGGGGCTCCCCCTACAGACGAGAAAGTGAAGTCAACGTAACTATCCGCCTGGAAAACGTGAATGACAACCAGCCCTTGTTTGAGAAGGTGGAATGCCAGGGAGTCATCTCTCGAGATTTCCCCGTAGATGATGTGATCACCACCATGTCCGCCATTGACATAGATGAGCTGGAGCTGGTGAAGTACAAGATTCTGTCAGGTAACGAGGAGAATTTCTTCCAGCTCAACCCCGACTCAGGGGTTCTGTCTCTGCTGAGATCCCTCGCCACCGCCAGCCCCAAAAATAACGTTTTCAGTTTAAAAATAACTGCCACGGACGGAGAGAACTTCTCGGATCCGATGTTCGTCAATATCTCCCTAGTTCAGGGGAAATCCCCCCCGAAGAGTTTCAACTGCAGAGAGACCCGTGTCGCCCAGAAGTTAGCTGAGAAGCTTCTAAAGAAGTCCAAGGCTAGCAGCAAGCCTAAGATAGAGGATGGCTTTATCGACCTGTTCTCAGTAAACCGACAGAGCCCTCAGTTTGACAAAGCCTTCCCCACAGACGTAACAGTACGAGAGGACTTGGCGGTTGGTTCTAGCGTGTTCAAGGTAAAGGCTCACGACGGGGACACCGGCTTCAACGGCCAGGTTCTGTATGCCATCTCTGACGGCAACACAGACAGTTGTTTTACCATTGACATGGAGACCGGTCTCATCAGCGTGTACCTCCCCTTAGACCGCGAGAAGAGAGACCGGTACCTTCTCAACGTTACGATATACGACCTGGGTCTCCCTCAGAAAGCCGCCTGGCGTCTCCTGACCGTCTATGTAGAGGACGCAAACGACAACGCTCCCCAGTTCCTGCAGGACGCCGGCTACCGTGCTGCGGTCCCAGAAAACACCCCAATCGGCACGGACGTCATCCAAGTGGAGGCCACCGATAAAGACCTTGGACCTAACGGAGAGATCTCCTACTCGCTCCTGACGAGCACCAGCCAGTTCGGCATCAATAGCAGCACAGGGATTGTGTACGTGGCCGGGCAGCTGGACCGGGAGCTTGTTGCTTCCTTCCACCTGAAGGTCGAAGCTCGAGACAAGGCGGAGAAGGGGAACCAGAGGTTTTCCGTCACCGATCTGAAGATTTCTCTCGAGGACGTGAACGACTGCCCACCGGCGTTTATCCCCAGCGTGTACATGGCCCGCGCCCTGGAGGACCTACCTGTTGGCACGGTGGTGGCCTGGCTGGATACACAGGACCCGGACCTGGGTCTGGGGGGGCAGATCCGGTACTCCCTGGCCAACGACTACAACGGGAAGTTTGAAGTTGATAAAATGAGCGGAGCCATCAGGCTGATGAAGGAGCTGGATTATGAGACCCAGCAGTTCTACAACCTCACCGTGAGGGCCAAGGATAGAGGCCGGCCTGTCTCCCAGCTGTCCGTCACCTCTGTGCTGCTGGAGGTGGTGGATGTGAATGAGAACCTCTACGCTCCATACTTCTCTCACTTCGCCCTGACAGGAACCGTGAAGGAGAGCGCACGGATCGGAACCACCGTGCTCCAGGTAACGGCCCGGGACGACGACCTGGGCCGGGACGGAGAGATACAGTACTCCATCCGGGATGGGACCGGGCTCGGACGCTTCACCATCGACGAGGAAACAGGTGAGCAGGATTTTCCGTACTTTTTACACGCCGGGTCAGGTTTTAACCTTGTTCTGCAGATCCATGTTCTTGAACTGGCTACTGCCGTGTGAGCTCTCTGCGATTAACACAATGTAGCTGTGTCTTGTCTCAGCTGTGTGTTCAGTAGTGGTGCAGCTAACTCCTGTCTCAGCTGTGTGTTCAGTAGTGGTGCAGCCAACTCCTGTCTCAGCTGTGTGTGAGAAAGAGACATGCAGGAGAGAACCTGTCCGGCGGCTGACAAAGAGTCTAATTGTGGAGCAGGGAGCAGCATTGAGGCTGTTCTTAGGAGGGCTAGAGACGTGATTTATAAGCTTAGCTCCAGTCTGGGGAGAGGGTGCGGGTTGCCAGATTGAATTACCACACTGAACTCTTTATTTACATTTAGTGCAGTTGTCATTTCTGCATGACCCAGACGTTTGGCTCATGCCTTGTCTGACAAAAGGACCCCCCTTTTCTCCTCTCCTCCTCTCCTGCCCCCCTGCTCCCTCTCTACCTCTCTCCTCCTTTTCCCTATCCACCCCTCCTCTCCTCCTTCTTTCCTCCCTCTTCTCCTCCATCCCTCCCCCTCCACCCCTTCCTCCTCCCCCTCCTCTCCTGCTCTCCCACCCCGGCCAGTGTGCCAGTGTGACATTACCCTCCGAGGTATTCTAGGATTTTCCTGTATCTATTTATTTAAACTGCCCAGCCTCACGGCCCTGCCTGCCAGGCTGAGGAGAGCCAAACCTTTTCATTTCCTTCCCTGCAAGGGGGGGGGTAAGCAGGAGAGGGATTATGGGTATTATGACCTTGGTCCACGGTGTGGGATCCAGCTCTCGCCTGGGTGAGTTATGGGGAAGCGCCGTTTGTACTATAAAGTGGGCCAGGCTGGAAGGGGAAGAGTGATGTGGGGTTGGGGAGCATCTCAGCACCTAAACAACATCACCTCAGCGTGTCTGTAGCGACAGTAAATTATCTAGATGGTTTTAAATTGCCTTTAGATCCCCTGCAAGCTGGGATTGCAGCGGGTGAAGTCTCCCCTCTTTTTCTGGGTGGCGTGTGGAATCAAACAAGGACAAACTACAGCTTCCTGAGCTAATTTATGGAAGAATCCAATATTATCCTTGAAGCTCAGCTGGAGTCTATACCGTCAAGGTCTTTTGTTAAATGTTTCTTTTGGTTTCAATGCGGTGTAAGATAATGCACTAGGCTAGGAGAGGGAGAAGACTAGGCTAGTAGTCTCGACCGTCCTCTCCTCCTTGGGGAACAACTCATAAACGGTCATCCATTAAACAAGTGCAGTTCCACAACTTCCGTTTTCAAAACATTCGTCCGTAAGATAATTAATTCCTCAGCTGGTCTGTGGGGTAGCGGTTCCCTCGTCTCTGGGTTTTCAGGATTGATTCTCAGAGGTCGGATTTCAGACGAGCCCTGGTGCGTGTTTACAGGGTGCGACAGGGGAACCTGACCCCCTCTGCTGCTTCCGGCCCAACACACAGACGCAGCCTCGACCCGCGGACCGGGCTAATCGCTCATCAGCAAAAAATACTCAACTGAGCCAGTAAACCAGCAGAAAGAAACAAGCTGTTTTCAGTAGGGTTCTTGTTGTAGTTTCATGATGGGGCCTGGATGCCAGTTCGGCACACTAGATGAGGAATGCAGTGACTTTAAACCAGCAATTTTACATGGTCACACAATCTCATCTTTATTTAAAGCGAGAAATGTTTAATTGAGAATGGAAATTGAAGGAAGACAAGATGGCTGAGCTCCTGTCAGGTTTTTCGTGTACAGCGTCTGGATGTGGAACACGACAACAACTCGTCTCTGGGAGACAATTATCTCTGGGTTTATAGACCCACTTCGCCATCGGAAATCCCGCCTCGCCATGGCAGATCTCACTTGAGGTCATCGGCACTGTTATTAAGCATTTTTATGGTTATCCGTATCGGCCATTTTCCAAACCGTATTGACGATTCAAAACCGTTTTTTTTGGGGGGGGGGCTTCCTGCACCAAAACCTGGTGCTGCTGGATTCGGACTTCTAATTGTTACCCATTTTATTAGCTTATAAAACTTCAGGAAACTATTACAATTATTTTCCATTATGTGTTCATTGTTGTGGTTTAAATGTACTTCTTTAAGTTTTACAAAATGTTTACAGAATGCTGCTGTATGCTCCCTGCAGTTTTTATGTAGTTGTTATTATTAACAGTTCACGCAAATAAAGATATGGTTAAAATAATTTAAAGAGTGTTTGTCAGAGGCCTTTTTTCTTAATTTTGACAAATGTTCATTTCACCAGACATATATCGGTTCAAAATATCGTTTATCGGTCTACTTGATCTGTAATAATCGGTCTGCATCGGTCCTGAAAAACACATATCGGTCGACCCCTAGATATCACCTCGCAATGGCAGATCCCGCCTCGCCATGGCAGGTCTACACACATGGGTTGTTAACGTGACGTGGCATTGTCACACCAGATACAAATGAGTATAATCAGTATTGTCATAATTTAAAATGCAGTAAATGGTGTGACTATGGTGTGAATGTCTCAAGCATGAAAAAATTATTATAACTTTTATAATTTTTTAAGAAAAGCATACAAGTGTTGATAAACACCCAGGCCCTAATTTTACAAGTGTCTATATTAGTAAACTGCAATAATTTTCTTCATCCACATATTTTTTCAAGTGTTGGAACTAGATACAATGTCACTGAAAACCATGTGAAGCCATATCCTGATTTTAAAATGGGTAATTTCACAGATAACTTTATTTAGTTGAAGGACCCGATTCAGGGTCATGTTACTGAAGACCCCTGTGAAGCCCCTGACATCTTCACATCCAAAGTTTTTATCGCAGAATGGTTCAAATATGTAACTTTTAATATGTCAAATCAAAATGTATTTGTATAGCCCTTTTTACAAGAAATGTCACAAGAGGGCTTCACATACGCCCATAAAACTGCCCTTCAACCAACCTAAACCCTCAAGGAATTCAAGGAAAAACTCCCAGAAAAACTCACTAGAGGAGAAAAAATGTGAACAAAGTGTGATGTCAGTAGGCATGTGGAATAAGGCATTCTGTCGTGTGCTTGGCATGTGCTTGGCATGTGCTTGGCATGTGCTTGGCATGTGCTTGGCATGTGACATTCAGGCAGGTGTGTTTGATGTTGCCTGGTGGAAGAGAGCTGGCAGTACCCCCCCTGGCGTTTTTGCCGGGACGGGGTCACTGACCTGGGGTCAGAGGTCATCCAGGGTTCAGGGTTCCTTTCAATGACAGGGTTTCCAGCATACCTACAGATCTAGTCCATGTTGCCAAGGTAACCTGAGTTTGTCAATGTCTAGCATTTGTGTCTCTCTCTCTCTCTCTCTCTCTCTCTCTCTCTCTCTCTCTCTCTCTCTCTCTCTCTCTCTCTCTCTCTCTCTCTCTCTCTCTCTCTCTCTCTCTCTATAGCTCGCTCTCTATAGCTCGCTCTCTCTCTCTCTCTCTCTCTCTCTCTCTCTCTCTCTCTCTCTCTCTCTCTCTCTCTCTCTCTCTCTCTCTCTCTCTCTATAGCTCGCTCTCTCTCTCTCTCTATAGCTCTCTCTCTCACCCTTCACCCCACAGGGTAATGTGTTGTAGGACACAACAGAGGGGTGAATTTATAGCCCTTGTTAGCTGAGCGTTGGCAACCCCCATAAATCAACCTGGGGCAGCAGGGAGGCTCTGCAAACGCAATTACAGCTTAAAGAGCATTACTGTGGCCCCTACACACACACACTCACACACACACACATGCTCACACACACACACACACATGCTCACATGCTCACACACACACACACACACATTCATGCACACACCCACACTCACATACTACCACAGCTAAAAGGGACTTATTTTGACCTGCTTGCTGAACTGCAACTAGATTCATCATTACACACTGTACAACTACACTCTATGACATGCATGAGCACGCACACACACACACATGCATAGACAAACACACACACACATCTCACTATACCATTTGCATATTTCTGTATTACAGCACTAAATATTCATTAAATTGTAGCGCTTTATGAAATGGCCTCTAAATGATTCCACTTTGTGTATTAATTATGCATCCTCAAGGATGGTGGAGGACAGTCTGGAGTCGCTCTCCTGGAGAGGACAGAGATGGCACATCCTCTTCGGCCCCCCGGCCCCCTCCCCCCGGCCCCCTCCCCCCGGCCTCCCGCCAGTACTTGTAACAAGGTTCAGAGACTCTTCTCTCACACAGGATTATGTGTGTGTGTGTGTGTGAGAGAGAAAGAGAGAGAGAGTGTGTGTGTGTTGTGAAATCTGATTTTATTTTAGCGTCTTTGTGACGGCGTGGAGATGTTTGTGATGTTCTTCTGAGAGGGGGGAGGGTGGGGGGGGGGAGATATTTCTCAGCCTTAGTCAGAAGCAGTGGGCGGCGTAATGTTCCATTGAAGATGTGTGTGTGCAGGGTGTGTGTGCAGGGTGTGTGTGCAGGGTGTGTGTGCAGGGTGTGTGTGTGGGCAGGGTGTGTGTCTAGGGTGTGTGTGTGTGCAAGGTGTGTGTGTGTGGAGGAAAGGAGGCAAGAACTGGAGGAGGAGAAAGAGAGGAGAGGAAAAAGAAAAGGTCTTGATTTAGTAGTGATTCATTTTTGAACAGACTTCCCTCATTTGATTTGCAGAACAAAACCAGCTTTGTGGAGCAGCACACACACTCACTCTCTCTCACACACACACACACACATACACACACACACACACACACACACACACACACACAGGAGAGGCCAGCCTGTCCCAGGAGTGGGATGTCATCATGTTGTGCATGTTACACCAGGAGTCTTGTATTACAGTCGTTACAGGATCCATGCATCACCATGCATCTCCATGCATCTCCATGCATCACCATGCATCGCCATGCATCTCCATGCATCGCCATGCATCGCCATGCATCGCCATGCATCTCCATGCATCGCCATGCATCTCCATGCATCACCATGCATCGCCATGCATCTCCATGCATCTCCATGCATCTCCATGCATCTCCATGCATCATTTATCACCATCTCTTTATTACCATGCATCACTATATATCACAATTTATCACCATGCATCACCATGCATCACTATATATCACCATTTATTACCATGCATGAATGTGGCTGAGATTAATGGGCTTGTAATGCAGGTTGTTAACTGATCTCAATTTATTACATTGTGCTGGGAGAGTGTGTCTGAGTGTATTGGTGTGTTGATTTTGTGTGTGTGGGTGTATCGTTGGATATAACATGGTCTTTAAACTAGTATTAAGCTGCAGTACCATCAGAACATCACTATCCCTTTCTCTCCCCCTCTCTCTCTCTTTGTTCCATCTCTCCCTTAGCTGCTCCCTTTCGATCCCCTCCTCCTCTCCATCCCCCCTATCCTGGGTTCATCTCCTCTGGCAGAACAAAGAAGGAAGATTCCAGAAAAGAGCAGAGAGATAGCAAGAGCGAGCAGAGAGAGAGAGAGCAGAGTTGGAGAGAAGTGTCAAGTATAGAGTTCTCGTGTGTGTGTGTGTGAGAGAGAGAGAGAGTGTGTGCGCTATTAAAAGCAGTGCTTGTGTTGTGACCGTTCAGTGTGGTAGGAGCTTATGTCTGGACAGCTGACAGTGATGAAGTTTACTGAAACAATAGGAGACACCACACACCTGTCAGATGGATGTAGAGCACACACAGTCGCAGTCACAGTCACAGTCGTCTAGAAGGGTGTGTGTAGTCTACATATTTCCAGATTCTCCTCATCTCGCTGCACAAATTGCTGAATGTATTCTTGATTTCCTGCGTGGGGAGAGAATAAGCTGGTAATGATAGCTTGTGGTTCTGAGTGCAGATGTGTGTAATAATGTGGAACTGCGTTAGAAAGTTGAAGGCAATATGGATGAAACCTGTGTGAAAACCATCCCGTTGTGTTTGCACACACACACACACACACACACACATCCTGCTCCCTGACCTCACACACACACAGCTCCCTATCCACACACACATGGCCAGGCCGGGAATCGAACAAGCAACCTTCTGATTACTAGCCCAATTCCCTAACCGCTCAGCCACCTGACTCCTGACAAGAGACGCACTTTACCATCTCAGCCCTGCAGGTATGAAGATACTGTTGTGTTTCTGACGTCATTGAAAGTGAGATGTGTTTTGTGTTGTGGTTATTTATAGAGCTTCATTAGGCACAAATCACCTCAGCCCTTCTGCTGCCTCCTGGCACCTATAGAGAGTGAGAGTGTGTGTGTGCAAGAGAGAGAGAGAGAGAGAGAGAGTCAATGTTTCTGGGCGTTGGTCTGGTGCTGGGTGTGAGTGTGTGTGTGTGTGTATCCTCTTTGAGGCGTTCACACGTCTCTTGTAACACAAGGCCACGACAGCAGCTCCCTGCAACTCCCTCCCTCCTCTCTCTCTCTCTCTCTCTCTCTCTCTCTCTCTCTCTCTCTCTCTCTTCAACCCCCCGTCCTTCTCTCTCTCCATTCCTGTTATGAAGCTGAGAGTTTGTCACCTTCTCCTAGCTCGGGTGCTGACATTTAACACCTTCCTCTTGTCCTCATACCAGAGGAACCAGCTCAGCGCAAGCGACTATAGACAAATGACAAGAGACTAGTGACAAGACTCAAGGCTGGATCATAGCCCCTCAAGGCTCTGGCTAATGCTAACACATAACTTAGCATTGGTGCCAAAGCTGTGATATAGGCAAAACATTTCGCAAATACTTTTGCATAATGCTAACACACAGCCTGACGTTTGAGTTAATGCTAACTCGTAGGCTAGCGTTTTGGCAATTGCAGTAATGCAGCCTAGTTCTTTGACTAAGGCTAGGCTATATTCACAGATCTACGCTGTGCCTGGTATCACCTGTGTGGGCTTGTGTCACATATTGAACAGTGGTGCATGGCCAGACTTGCACTGCCTGGGAAACATGTACTTTTCTAATTTTACCCTCTGTAGCTTAGCAACTCCATAATTGTGGCACTGGGGTGCAGGCAGGTTTGTGTGCAGAGGTCTGGGTTTAATGAGATAATGTTGCATACTGCACACAAAATGTTTTGATATATGATATGTTTTAGCTGTTCTTTAATACTGTAGTTGAGATGCTATTATTGTTGCACTGTCTGGTTGCTGAGATGTTACTTTACACTGTGTCTGGTAGCTGAGATTTTACTTTACACTGTGTCTGGTAGCTGAGATGTGGTTAGTGTACACTGTGTCTGGTAGCTGAGATGTGGTTACTTTACACAGTGTCTGGTAAATACAAACCGTTCCTTGACTCTGACCTTCTGAATACTGTTATAACTCTGTACTTCTGATCCTTGACCTTCTGCTGTACTTTCTACATGCAGTGTTGTACGTCACTTAGGATAAAAGCGTAGCTGCTGAATGAATAACATGTAAATGAGCTACCAGGAGGTAAGTGCTAGCAATGGTAATACAGGCATGCTGCCATGTGCAGTCAAAGCGTCTTCACAGCACACAGCTTGCAGCTCCATTCTTCTCACATGACTGACAGAACCTTCCAGAAGGCGTTTATTAATAATAAAAAACCCTGCCTGGACGTGCCTTCACAATGTTTATGAGCTTGGGGCCTTTCTCCCCCCCTCTCTCTCCCCAACTCTCTCCCCATCTCTCTCTCCCCATCTCGCTCTCTCTGTCCCCATTTCTCTCTCCCCATCTCTCTCTCCATCTCTCTCTCCATCTCTCTCTCCATCTCTCTCTCCATTTCTTTCTCTCTCTCTGCGTCACCATGAGGGGTCAAAGGTCAAATCGAACAAGCCAACCAGGATATGGTTGTAACCTCCTCTGACATGTCATACAGTCTCAGCCAATCGGCTTGCTTCATCCCCGGAGGTCCAGAGATGCCGGGCTCTGGAGATTTCTCCATCATCCTTCTGTTCTCTCATCCTTCTGTTCTCTCATCCGTCTATTCTCAGCCAGACGGGTGTTAGGTTGGGCCGGGGCAGCATCCTTCCCAGCAGTAGTAAGGTGTTTCTAACAAGCTTTTTATGCACATGAAGAGTAGTTTTGTAGTTTTTTATATCAAACCAAAGATAACAAATATTTTGTTGTTTGATATCTTCTTGTAACCACACACACAAACACACGTGTTACATACAAAAACATAATTTATATAAATACAAATGGAGATATCTCTTGAAAAAACGAACCCAAAATATGTTGTAGCCTAGTGTTTAATTGGGATTCATATTTGTTTTGATCTGTAATTATTATTATTACAATTCTTTGGTAATATTAAATTAATTTTCAAATGTAATAATCTGAACAGTGGGACACATTTCGGCTGCTACTGTTCTCAGGGCCTCAGTTGACAAATAGGAGTGCAGTTTCAGAATGTTTGTTGCACAGAACTGTCGATGCGATGATAACCCTGGCATGGCCAGTTACTGTCGATGTGATGATAACCCTGGCATTGCCAGTTACTGTCGATGTGATGATAACCCTGGCATTGCCAGTTACTGTCGATGTGATGATAACCCTGGCGTGTGACGATAACCCTGCGTGTGATGATACCCTTGGCGTGTGATGATAACCCTGGCATTGCCAGTTACTGTCGATATGATGATAACCCTGGCGTGTGATGATAACCCTGGCATTGCCAGTTACAAACCTGAAGGTTTCTGTTGGGATTCACCATTTCATCTGGGGGAGTTTCATTGTGTTAGGGTGTTTCATTGTGTTAGGGTGTTTCATTGTGTAATGAATCACTATTTTTGTGCACAACTTTCTGTGTTTTGTAACTTAAACTTTAAAACACAGTTTTATATACGATGCCCCTGGTGTCTGATGAGAGGAGCGGTCCAATGCTGTCCTGTCAGATATCAAGCTCTGTTAGTGTCTGCTAAATGAATAAATGTAAATGTAGTGTGTTGGTTCTTGTTGTGTAATTACACATTTTTATATTGCATCGTTCGTTAATATAGCTGCGGTTGACTGGGTGAAAGCAGGACATTACACATGCGTGCACACTCACTCACACAGACACACTCTCTCACACTCACACTCACTCACACACACGTACAGTATGTAGGTCTTACTGGAAACCACTCCACTGCCTTTGTTGCGGTTGCTAGGATACAGTGCCCCCCACACACACCCCTCCCTCTCCAAAGCCAGTGTGAGTTTTCTGTCCTCCGACACACACACACACACACACACACACACTCACACTCCCAGTGGCAATGACCACATTTTATTTTATTGTATATTTTATTTAATTTTAATTCCACTTAGTACTGCTAGTCTATGTACCCTTAGTATAGATAGTCCACATATTCAAATTTTTGGTTCCTATATGTTTATTGTATGCACCTTCCTGCCAAAGCAAATTCCTTGTCTGTGCAAACTTTCATGGCGAATAAATCCCATTCTGATTCTGAGAACCCCCAATGGCCCCCTGCAAAATAAGGACCACAGTGTTTCCCACACATAGACTAATGTGTGGCGGTGCGCCACAGAATCAACACCGGCAGCCACACATTGCGTTTCGTAAAACATTTTTTTTTATCGCTATTTAGGTAAAAACACGCAGCGTATTCGTTCAGCTGCATTTCCTTTCCCTGCTCTCCCTCCGTCTCTTTCACGCACGCGTCTTTCTCACATACACACACAGTCACTACGTCAGCACACGTTAGCAACGATGCATACGCCGTTCTAGTGAGACTGACAGCTACATCAGCGAGCCTTCAGCATTAGTGCCGTAGCTAAAGGTCTAGGAAAGTTGAGGCTACTTTTCGCTAGGTACCAACGGACATGTCTTAATCGAAGGTTCCCCTTCGTTCTTTTGGTGAGAAGTTTCAAGAGCTAGCTACTTACCCGGCGTCATGGAGCTGACCTGTTAAATAGTTATTTAGCACCCTGTATGCAGCGTCGCTACCTGAAATTATTTGTTTGTTGTTGTCGATTTTGTGAATTATTTGCCCCCCCCCCCCCCCCCCCCGGTCTGACATGAAACAACACCCCCCCCCCCCCCCCCCCGCCACATATAGCTTTCTAATCTGTGGGAAACACTGGACCACCCTCTCTCACCCCCACCTCGCTCTTTACCTCTTCCTCTCCTCCTCGCACCTTAACCTTATACTCAGATTTTGCGGCTTCTCGCTTTTTTTCATCGACCATAACAGGTCACCTTCACCGAGATTTCTTTCCAGATTGTTCTATCTGTCTGAACCTCCTTCTGTCAGGAGTGGGGAGGGAGAAGGAGGAGGAAGAGAGAGAGACAGAGAGAGAGAGAGAGAAAGAGAGAGCGAGAGAGACAGAGGGGGCCTAACATAAAGACTAGAGGACAGATACACTCTCACTGTTTGGACACAGAAAGAGATACAAGCTCACACCCTCATATCCAGAACTCTCCTCTCCCCTTCCTCTCTTCCACCGTGGTCCTCTAGTGACAGCAGTGATGGGGCGCTGAGTTATGTACCACTGTACACCTGCACCCCTGGGAGAAGGACGAGAGATGAGGAAGAAAGAGGAGAGAGAATGAGGGAGAAAGATGAGAGGGAGAAGGAGAGAGAGTAAGTAGAAGAAGGAGAGAGAGAGGTGGAGAAAGATGAGGAGGGAGGAGTAAAGGTAGGAAAAAACATGTAAAGAGTGTGTGTGTGATATGGCACGTGATAAACATGAGGGAGGGGAGCGCTGTCAATCTGGACAGTCACACCTGCCGGCCATCCCAACCCCCCTCTCCCTCTCTCTCCCTCTCTCTCCCTCCCTCTCTACATCCCCCCTCCCTCTCTCTCCCTCTTTCTCTAAATCCCCCTCTCCCTCTCTCTCCCTTCTCTCTGCATCCCCCCTCCCTCTCTTTCCCTCCTTCTCTCTCTCCCTCCTTCTCTCCCTCTCTCCATTCCCTTTCCCTCCTTTTCTCCCTCCTTTTCTCTCTCTCTCCCCCTCTCCCTCTCTCTCTCCCCCTCTCCCTCTCTCTCGCTCCTTCTCACCCTCCCTCTCTCTATCCTCCTCTCCCTCTCTCCCTCCTACTCTCCCTCCTTTCCCTCCCTCTCTACTCCCCCCTCCCTCGCTCTCCTTCTCTCTATCCCCCTCCTCCTCTCTCTCCCTCTCCCTCCCTCTGCCCATAAAAGGGATTACATGAAGATGTCAGACAGAGATATGGATGCAGCCTTGAACAGCTGGTCGCTCCAGAGATGTGCTCTTGTATCTGTGTTTTACTCTCAGCATCCTCTGCTCCTTGGTAGTGTGTGTGTAGTGTGTGTGTGTAGTGTGTGTGTCCTCTTAATGGTGTGTTGTCTTACGGCGTGCCATGTTTTGCTTGTTTTTTTAATCACTTCAACAATAAACATGTCATTGGACAAGCTCTTTAGCCCCCTCTCCTCTCCTCCTTTACTTTCTTCTCTCCAACCTTCCTCCTTCCCTCCCCTTTCCTCCCTTTCCCCCCCTCTCCTCCCCCCCTCTCCTCTCCCCTGCTGCCACTAACATATGGCCAAAATCTTCTATCACGGTATGAGTAATTTTATATCACGGTTACGGTTTATATCATGGTATAGTAATTGTTCTGTAAATATGTAAAACAAGACGTTTCTGGCTATTATTTAAAGGCAACGACAGTACGAGCGTTTCGATTGGCTGATGCACAGTCATGCCATCCGTGTGGTGACGTACTAAGAGCTCAATACGGATCCGTAATGCCCTCCGACAAAAAAATCTAAATGATCGAATCCGAAATGGGTAAACTAGCAACCCATTTATTTGCTTAGTCAATGAAAGTTGCCTGCAAATGTGCTCGCGGATACTAACAGGACACGAGCACAAAAGTTCACATTGGCCAATAGCCGATTTACATGAGCTCTCGGAGCTAGGGAAAAAAAGAGCCACTGTTTAAAGCTAGACAGGAAGACACGGAAGTGGAAAGATGGCCGCGTCCAGTCTCGCGCTCTCGCTTGCCTCACTGCGCCACTGCGCACTTTTCATAGAAATGAATGGGGACGCCATCTTGGAAGACAAAAGTAGCTTACTCTAGTTATATTAACTCTATGGTTGAAACGGTATAGCCAAATCTCTCCCGGTAGACACATTTCTACCGTCGCACGGTACATACCGTCATACCGCCCAGCCCTACCGCCCGTCCTGGACTGATTATCTATCGATTAGTTATGCCTGGGTGATTGGTTATGCATGGATTGATTAGTTAGGTCTGGATTGATCAGTTATGCATGGTTTAATTAGTTATGCCTGGATTGATTCGTTAGGTCTGGGATCCTGCATAGATTTGTGCAGGTTTTATAAATGTGACAAATGTTGAAAGAAGTCGCACACACACACATTCAACACACACACATACAAACAGTTGTGATTGTGTTTGTGTGAGGAACACACCCAACCCCTCACAAGCTCTCCATCCCTCACCTGGCGTGTGTGTTTAAGATTTCATTAAGATGACCGTAGCTTCTGACCTCTCCCTGACCCCGCAGAGCACAGCGCCACAACACCACTCTCACCCATCTGGGTGTGTGTGAGAGCTCTCCTGTGCTGCCTGGGTATTAACAGTAGCTTAGTGTAGTGAATGCCGATAATTACACACATTTACTGGGTTCATCTCAGTCCAAAAGGGTTGCCGAATGTGTCCTGAGTCCTGATTGGCCAGCGTGTCCTAGCTGTGTCCTGATTGGCCAGGGTGTCCTCGCTGTGTCCTGATTGGCCAGGGTGTCCTCGCTGTGTCCTGACTATCACACTCTTAGCTGGGGGCTGAGATCAATCTCACCTTCATTCAACCCCTGCGCTAGCTGTGCTCTCCCTTGCCACCTCACTTCCTGTTAACCCAGAGCAGCTTCCGGCTCAGTCATGCTGGCTTTGTTTTTAGCTCCATCCTGTTTTTAGCTCCTCAGTTTCCTGGTGTGTATCAGCTTCTCCTGATGGCCTTAGCTACCAGGTGTAGCCCAGGTGAAAAGGCATAGCTGGTTAGTGGTCAGAGGGCCCGAGTTCGAAGGGCGATGCCACTATAGCTGTTACATGTGGAAGTCCAAAACGTCTTCCTGGAGCTCTGAGGAGGATCCATCCTGCATTATTCATGATTAACCTTCAGCTGCTCCTCACCTGCAGGTTTCAGTCCTCATTAGGCTCGGGCTCACGCTGCGCTAGCCTAAAGCTCATCTAGCTAGCACTCAGACTAGCAAACATGCTAACCTAAGGCTCATCTAGCTAGTGAACATGTTTAGTGAACATGTTTACCTGAACTTCATTTAGCTAGCACTCAGACTAGCAAACATGCTAATTTATCTAGCTAACACTTAAACTAGCGGGTAACCTAAATCAGGCAATTTGTACCTTTGCGGCACCATGCTAGCGTGGCTAATGAGAGCGACAGGTTTTAAAGGGGAATCCTGCCTGGGTTAGTTTGTAGGGTGCCAGATAGCAGGTGCTAATCCCCCCAGCTCCTTGCTAGCTTGTCGCCGTCAGCGCTGTAACGGAGCTCAGAGGCTCACCTGGAGCTGATAAAGTGTTGGGGTGCCTCATTGGGGCAAATGGGCTCCTGGGAAGTTAAACACCGGCACCCTCTCACAGTGACCCCTCACCCGTCCTACCTCTCCCTCTCACTAATCCTGCGGTCGCTCCCTTGTTAGCTCCGTCTGCCTGAGGCAGAGATGTGATCCTCAGACGCTGGCTAGCTGGGGCTACGTGGACGCAGTGTTGCCATGGCACCCACCACTGTGTAAATTTAGCCTGTCACGTCGAAGTTTCGCTGAATTAAGTCTGAACTTCAACCACTTCTGCCTCTGCCTTTCTCTGGGTTGTTGTTTTTTGGGGGAGGAGAGTCTGTCGTATCTGCCTCGTTTTGTCCTAATCTTTCCTCTCTCCTCTTCTTTCTTCTCTCCCTTCCCCTCTACTCTCGTCATCTCCTCCTCCCCCCTCCTCTCCTCTTCTCCTCCTCACCCCTCCTCCCCTCTCCTCCTGCTACTCTTCAAATGAGGAATGAGGCAGTGATATAAAAAGTTGATTGTCGGAACGAGAGGAGAGAGTGATGAGATGAGTGAGGAGAGGAGGGAGGAGAGAGTGAGGAGAAAGGAGTAGAGAGGAGAGAGTGATGAGAGGAGAGAGAGAGGAGAGGAGGGAAGAGAGAGGTAGGAGAAAGGAGGAGGAAGGAGAGAATGATGAGAGGAAGGAGGTGCTGGTACTCCCTACACTGATTGGCCCACAGACCCAGGGTGGCCTGGCTGCACACCAGGAGGAGCAGCTTGATGACATCATCCTGATCAGCTGTGTGTGTGTGTGTGTCGATGTCTCCGCTGTTTGTCCTGTATTTAGCTTCTGTACTTAAACACACCTCAAAGCAAACAGCCCTCCAACATGCAGTCAGTGGATTACCAGTGATGCTAATCCCACCCCTAATTAACTTCCCTTCTAATTCCTAATGAAGCTGAAGCCTTCCTGAGTCCAGCCCGGTGAACACGCTGGAGGGATTTGTAATTTTTAATGATGGCAGATAGTATAGATTTGTAGTTGTTTAACGGCCTGGCTGGGAGGTGTTTGGTCCTGCAGCGCTACATTCACAGATCCTGTCTACCCATAATCCTGCTGGGCCAGGCTTGGTTATCAAACATGGATAAGTAGACCTGGTCTGTCTCGCTGGTCTCTCTCTGGTGTCTGAGAGAGGGGAGAGGGTGATACAGACAGCCAAGACAGAGTAGACCAGAAGGAAGGTGACAGAACTAACCTTAACCTTGAACACCCAGCTGCCCCACAGGTGGACAGGCTGTTTGTTGCTCGCTAATGGTTTCTCAGGGCGATAAAGGTGGAGGTATTCAGCTGCCTCTCATGAACGACTGATCGTGTCAATTATTCAGCTGCACATTTAGTTGGATGTGTTTGTATGAGTGTGGCTCCCTTCCTCTCTCTCTCGCTCCATCCATCCCTCCCTCCCCCCCCCCCTCTCTCTCTCTCTCTCTCTCTCTCTCTCTCTCTCTCTCTCTCTCTCTCTCTCTCTATCCTCTCTCCCACCTTCTCTCTCCATCCCCCCCCCCCTCTCTCTCTCTCTCTCTCTCTCTCTCTCTCTCTCTCTCTCTCTCTCTCTCTCTCTCTCTCTCTCTCTCTCTCTGTCTCTCCATCCCGCCCCCCCTCTCTCTCTCCCTCCCCCTCTCTCTCTCTCCCTCCCCCTCTCTCTCCATCCCTCCCTCCCACCCTCTCTCTCCATCCCCCCCCTCTCTCTCTCTCTCTCTCTCCACCCCCCCCCCCTCTCTCTCTCTCTCTCTCTCTCTCTCTCTCTCTCTCTCTCTCTCTCTCTCTCTCCATACCTCCCCCTGTCTCTCTCTCTATGCTGGTAGTAAGCATGATGGATGGAGTGAGAGGACATCATTTCCATACACAGGCCTGTCTGCAGCAGGGTGAATAATACTGTCTGCTAGTCCCACTTGTTTTGAGGCGTGTATGAGTTTGTAAGATGCTTACATCTGTGAGTGAGTGAGCATGTTAGTGTGTGTGTTAGTGTGTGTGTTAGTGTTTATGTCAGGATTACTGTCTGAAACATGGACTCATGCTGGATCATAACAAGCTTAATAATATCAAAGAAGATAGGCCGAGGTCCACACACACACGAACACACAGTCCTCTACATTGTAGGTGTGTTTTTGCCTTTTCTTATCCTGGTTTGTTTGTTTCTTCTGTCCAAGTTTTTTCTCCCTCCCTCCCTCCCTCCCTCCCTCCCTCCCTCCCTCCCTCCCTCCCTCCCTCCCTCCCTCCCTCTCTCCCTCCCTACCTCCCTCCCTCCCTCACACCTATGTTACTCAGTTTAAGTGTTTCTCCGGGTCCATTAAGAACATTTACGGGTTTTCTAGAAAGCCACTTAGCCAGCCTGGTCACTCTTGAACTCTCCAGCACACTGTTACACACAGAAGTGTACGTGTGTGTGTATCATGCCTAACAGAAGTGTATGTGTGTGTGTATCACGCCTAAGCGCTTCCTGGAAGCCATGTTAGCTAACAGAACTCTTGGTGTTTAAGCTAATGAGTTCTCATGCAGAAGGCTAGCATGCTAAATCTGAAGATGGTGTGTATTGGGGCAGCGAACATGCTAAAGCTACGTCTGGAAGGACTGCATGCGCTAGTAAATGATAATAGCTAGTGTGTTAGATTTGTGGCTGGGCTAGGGGGATGTGGGGGAGAATTAGCCCAATTACAGACATCAGATCAACGTTTAGGACTGGGGAAGGAACAGACATCAGATCAACGTTTAGGACTGGGGAAGGGTTAGGGTTAGGAAGGAACAGACAACAACAGCACACTGAGTACACACACTCCACACACTTACTCACTCCCCCCCCACACACACTTACTCACTCCACACACACACACACACTTACTCACTCCACACACACACACACACACACTTACTCACTCCCCCCCCACACACACACACACACTTACTCACTCCCCCCCCCACACACACACACACTTACTCACTCCACACACACACACACACACACTTACTCACTCCCCCCCCACACACACACACTTACTCACTCCACACACACACACACACACACTTACTCACTCCCCCCCCACACACACACACACTTACTCACTCCACACACACACACACACACACTTACTCACTCCACACACACACACACACACACTTACTCACTCCACACACACACACACACACACTTACTCACTCCCCCCCCACACACACACACACTTACTCACTCCACACACACACACACACACACTTACTCACTCCACACACACATTCCACCTCAGCAGAGAGTGATTTGGGTGAGCAGAGTTCACCCTAGTTTGGTCTGGGGAGTTTCCTTTGAGTAAACTGACGTTCCTGTCCCTGCACCTGTCACCTTGGAGACTCTGTTCAACACCCACACACACACACACACACACACACACACACACAGACACACATCCCAGACGTCACAGAGCTCGCTAATGTACTAAACCAAGTACAAGGGCTTTTATCAGAATATAAAGTGGTTTGGAGAATGGAGCAGTAAGTGTTTGTTAACATGATTGTACCAGACCCACCGCTGGCCCTGACATGAGAACACGCTCCTCTCTCTGCCTCTACCTTTCTCTGCCTCTACCTCTACCTTTCTCTGCCTCTACCTCCCCCCCTCTCTCTCTCTCTCTCTCTCTCTCTTTCTCTCTCTGTCTCTCTCTCTCTCTGTCTCTCTCTCTCTGTCTCTCTCTCTTTCCCTCTCTCTCCCTCTCTCTCTCACATCCTTGAACATGCTGCTGACACTGGGATAACACACTCCCCATCCCCTCTCCCCCTCCCTCATCCCCTCTCCCCCTCCCTCATCCCCTCTCCCCCTCCCCCTCCCCTCTCCCCCTCCCCCTCCCCCAGAAGAGAGGCCCAGTCCGGCTGCAGCTGTTCTCCTGCAGTGTCACCACAGCCTCAGATCTCAGTAGGGCTCCACACAGCCACGTATAGCTAGGCGACTATGGTCATTCTCTTTATATAGTATATTATATATTTTTAAGATGTATTTTTGGGCTTCTTCATGCTTAATTGGACAGTAAAGTGTAACAGGAAAGGCAGGACTAGAGAGAGAGAGAAGACATGCAGCAAAGGGCCAAGGCCGGATGCAAACCCAGGCCGCTGTGGTAAGACCTCACCCTGAATGGTACGCACACATGAGCTACCAGGGTCATACTAATCTCCTTTTCTTCCTCTTCCCCCCCCCCCCCCCCCCCCCCCCAGGGATGATCTACACCACAGACTTGCTGGACCGCGAGACGCAGGACTCCTATTGGCTGACGGTGTATGCGAGTGACCATGGTGTGGTTCCCCAGTCCTGCTCCCTGGAGGTGTGGGTGCAGGTGGAGGACGTGAATGACAACGCTCCTCTAGCGTCTGAGCCGGTGTACCGGCCGGCCGTGCTGGAGAACTCCCCGCGCGACATGCCCGTGGTTCAAGTGCAGGCCCAGGACCCCGACATAGCCCCCCCTGGAGGTGCCATGAGCTACCGGATCACCAGTGGGAACCCCCAGAACTTCTTCACCATCAACACACGCACAGGTGAGGGGGGGGAAGGTGCTGAGGGCAGTGGGCAGAGTCTGGGTCAGTAGACATGCTAGTCTGGGTCAGTAGAGATGCTAGTCTGGGTCTGTAGAGATGCCAGTCTGGGTCTGTAGACATGCTAGTTTGGGTCTGTAGAAACCCTAGTTTGGGTCTGTAGAGATGCTAGTTTGGGTCTGTAGACATGCTAGTCTGGGTCTATAGACATGCTAGTCTGGGTCTATAGACAAGCTAGTCTGGGTCTATAGACATGCTAGTCTGGGTCTGTAGAGATGCTAGTTTGGGTCTGTAGACATGCTAGTCTGGGTCTATAGACATGCAAGTCTGGGTCTATAGACATGCTAGTCTGGGTCTATAGAGATGCTAGTCTGGGTCTATAGACATGCTAGTCTGGGTCTATAGACATGCTAGTCTGGGTCTATAGACAAGCTAGTCTGGGTCTATAGACATGCTAGTCTGGGTCTATAGACATGCTAGTCTGGGTCTATAGACATGCTAGTCTGGGTCTATAGACATGCTAGTCTGGGTCTGCTCAGTGTTGATGCCCTGGGCTGGGATAAGAGATGCAACTGATGAATTTGAATGACAGAGTGTGTGTTTGTGTTTGTTTGTATGTGTGTGTGTATGTGTGTGTGTGTATGAGTGTGTATGTGTGTGTGTGTGTCCAGACCAGATTGAGACTGCCGGCCTGGGTGTCTCATCTGGTTAACTGGGTCTGTGTTGATGTTAGCTGTGTCTGTCTAACTTGCCCTTGGCTGGGTCCGGCTGTATCCTTGAAGTGTGTGTGTGTGTGTGTGAGTGGGCGTGTGTGTGTGGGTGTGGGCGTGGGTGTGACAGTGTGTGTGTGGGCGTGTGTGGGTGACAGTGTGTGTGTGGGCGTGTGTGTGTTCCCAGTGGAGGTGCAGGGTTCTCTGATGTGATGTTGTTGCTTTGTGTTTTTCATCCTGTTAGGGAGCTATATTTGGAGCACACACACACTCACTCACATACGCACATAAGCGTGTATAGTAGTACACACAGTGACTCACAATCAAACAGACACACACAAACACCTTGTAAAAGAGGAAAGAGTATTAAGAGAATTAGATACAGTATAGTATAGATCTGAATAAGCTTTATTCTTGTTTGCACAAACAAGGAAGGGGGGGAAAGAAGGAGTGAGGGAGAGATTCTCTGACTCTGACCTTTGAGATACTGATACAACTATGTAGTCCTGATCCTTGATCTTCTACCTGTACGTTGCTTTGGATGAAAGGGTCTGCCAACCCCAACCCCAACCCCAACCCCAACCCTAACCCTTACCCTAACCCTAACCCTTACCCTTACCCTTACCCTTACCCTTACCCTAACCCTAACCCTAACCCTTACCCTTACCCTAACCCTAACCCTTACCTAAGGCATTGTTTCCCAAAGACTGGGTCGCGACCCTCAGCTGGATCGCAAGGATTTGTTTGGGGTCGCCTTGTCACTATCCGCTCTTGCCGAATAATTCACTGATGATTGGCTTCTCAATTTGTCTATCTTTTCATCCCTCAACGAACTGAACTTGAAATTACAGGGACGGCACAGCAATGTTTTCCTTAATTGAAAAATGTTCAGGCTTTCTAAAAGTCCTTGAAGCTGTGGCTTGCACGACTCAGAAGGCCAGACCCAAGTCACAACATGCCACTGTGTTGCAGCATGTAGAATAAACATGATGTTGCGGCCACACACAGGGGCGCGGTATTGGGGGGAAAAGGAAGGACGATTCTGTTTCCATAAAACAGGTACAAACTCATGAAATTATATATATTATATAATATTAACCATCATCATTGAGTATATATATATTTCAAATATAATAATACAATTAATGATCTCTTTGTTTTTACTTGTGTTTGGCAATAACATTTAAATATCCACATTGACCAAAAAGTAAACATCCATATTGACCAACCACCCCCCTGTATCGGCATGAAATGGTTTGTTCCTGCCTTAGCGCACTTATCACTGACTGATGGTCAGTGACTCTGACCATCTCTGACTAGTCGCCAGAAATAGTGACCACAATGTCGCCTAGTAAACATAAATCTGGTTTTCAAAAAAGGTCAGAGAAAAAAAGAGAACGGAAAGACAAATGAGAGGTTTTCAATCTGTAACCCAGTTTTTCACCAAGAAAGGTGAGTAGCCAGTAGTCTGTGGTATTAACCTGTTGGCTTAATGTCCGTGTTATGTAGTAAAATAAGATGGCTAGCTGCAGACTAGTGTTGGCTTACATTTCATCAACATTTAATCAGTACAGGGAAACGTTTAGGAAGATATTCAAATTAAATCATTGTCCCCCCCCCCCCCCCCCCCCTTTTAGCAGACTTAACAACCAATGAGTCAGCAGCACCCCAGTCTCCCCATAACTGTACCCCTCCCTGTCCCAGTGCAGAAGGTGAGCAACATTGTGTTAACAACATGCCAGTTAGCATCATTCCAGGGAGTCTGTGGGGATTTCTCTGTCTCTCATGCTCTTTTTATCATAACAAAAAAGAAAAAGAAATATTTATTAATGAAAGAAATTTAGGCCGAATCCCAATACTCCCCCTTACCCCTTCCACTTAGCCCTCCCCCTTAGTTTTGCGCGTTCCTGTGAGAGCTAGTGGTGTCCCAATACTCTTTTGGTGCTAGGGGAAGGGCTAAGACTAAGGGGTATACACCCCTTAAAACCAAGTAAGATCGGGAGCTTACTTGAAACCTAGGGTTATGTGAAAACTGCGCGACCGGCAACAATGGCGACCAAATCATCCAGAGAGTCTGATAAATGTAATATTTTCGGCTTAATTAATTGATAAAAATATTATGACAGTCTTGTTTTGTGTTATATACAGTCATGAACATAGATATTTGCAACAATTTTCCTAATTGAAACGTTTCTAAAAATCGCTAGTTTGGTACGCTAATGTTACAGTTCTGAATTGCACAACAGTCGCGCATTTCTTCGACTAGCATGTCTACAGTTCTAAGTAAACTCCATTAGCAGCGAATTTCGTTTAATATCAGTGCATAACGCTACTTGCTTTGGAGATATCGATACGTGCTAGATGACGTACCTGTAACCAAGTGGTGTCCCATTTCTTAGGGATATGTAGCCCTTACCCCTTACTTTCGAGGGCCAAGGGGAAGGGGTAAATTAAGGGGAAGGGGTAAGGGGGAAGGGGTAAGGGAGAGTATTGGGATTCAGCCTTAAACTAATTATTTTCTCACATAATGATCATTATGAAATATTAATTTAAAAAACGCTACTGTCTGTACTGGATGCTGGACAGTCGGAAACAGTGAGTATCTTACCTCAGCCTGCATGTAAATTACAGACAATATTAAAATAATCCAGTTTGATACGTTCATTTAGATTGAATTATGTCCGTTAAGTAACTTAGAGATCTATAGATACAGACTTTATTATTCCCATCATGAAGGGCAATTTCTTTGTGAAGCTTCCACACTTACCCAAAAATCTATTGGATCTAATGTATGTCATCTAGTGGTGGTGATACAGAACTGTACGTAATTTGGGTCAATGTTCTGAAGTGTTCGTGTCATTTAAGCTAACCTGCTAGCCTCCTGTTAAAGCTTGGGAAACAGACAGGGAGAGGAGAGTTGAAGGTTACATTAGCGCTGTCTGAAAATGTGTGTGTAAGTGTGTAGTGTATGTGTAGTTGGATGGTGTGTTTTTCAATGTGTGTGTGTGTGTGCATTTGTGTTTGTGTAAGTACAGTGTGTGTGTGTGTGTGTGTGTTGTACAGGATCCAGGGTGCTAAGCTAACGCTTAACTAGCATGGCTTTTGTTCCTGGTTAGGTAATGAAATCCTAGAGGGTGAGTTGATGCTACACACACAAGGACCAGGATAAATTTAGCGTTGAGATTGGGTCAGGGTTGAGACCTTGGATCTGCAGGAGGCACTGCTGTGACCTGGGCTGATGTGTGTGTGTCTCCCAGCACGAACACAATGTAAGTGAATTGGAGGTATACTGGGATCTTAATTCCCTCGTTCCTGTGCAGGATTCAGTAAAGCTATCTATATGGTAATCAACACCTTCCTCTCCTCTCATCCTTATCCTATGTGTGCACACACACACACACACTCACACACACACGCTCACTCACTAGACTGGCATCCATCACCCTGATTAACAAGTGCGGCACTCAAGCTTTGTTTTAAATTCTGTCTCATACATACACACATTAAACACACAGACACGCACTCTGTCTCTCTCTTACACACACATACAGTACACACACACACATAACACACAGAGACAGTCTTTCACTTTCTCCCCTCACAGGTTCTCAATCTGTCATTCATCATCCTTACCTCTCTCTCTCTCTCTCTCTCGCTCCCTCCATCTGTCTTTCTCTCTCTCGCTCTCTCTCTCTCTCTCTCTCTCTCTCTCTCTCTCTCTCTCTCTCTCTCTCTCTCTCTCTCGCTCCCTCTGGCCCTCTCTCGCTTTTTCTTTGTCTCTCTTCTTCTCATCTCTTCATGTTCTCTTCATGTTTCCTCCAGGGTTTAGTTACTGCTGCCCACACAGCTCTCTCCCTCTCTGTCTCTCTCTCTATTTCTCTCTTTCTGAAAGCTGTTAGCTAACAGTCTGACAGCTAGCAGCTAACAGTCTGAAAGCTAGCACCTAACCACACGTGGAGCTGCAATGCGCTGGCCTGCTGATTAGCTCATTAAACAGCCTTTAACCCGTCCAGATGGCAATCTCCCACGGCTAGCTCCCACGGCTAGCTAAGGACACGGGGCTGTGTGTGTGACAGGTGTGTTGCTAACAGCAGCATTAGCCTCCTGCTAGTGGGGGCAAGGTGGGAAGTGCTCTGTTTGTACGTGTCTCTGGATGGAAGGAGCTGCTGAGTGAATCGTGAGTCAGCTGAGAGGTGCTAGGACTGGCTGGGAGACAAACCTGAATCCTCAGAGGTCAAATTTTTCCCCTCCCTCCCTCTCCCCCACCCCTCCCTCTGTCTCCCCCGCTCCTTCCTCCTTCTCTCTCTTTCCATCTCTGCTTGTCTCAGCAGTAATTCTCTGTTCTGGCCACTTGTCTCTGTGGCAACACAACACTTACATCCCTCCCTCCCTCCCCAGCAGAACGATGTTGGAGCCCAGCAGAGGGGGTGTTTGTCTCTATGTGTGAGCATGTCTGTGTCTGTGTGTGTGAGTATGTCTGTGTCTGTGTCTGTGTCTGTGTGTGTGTGCATGTGTGTGCGTGTGTGTGTCTGTGTGTGTGTGAGAGAGAGTGTGTGGCTGTAATTGGCAGAGCTTCAGAATGGCAGCTACTAGAGAAAGAAGAGGACATAAATCAATAGAGACTCAATGTTGTCTACTTGACTGGGGAACGCATACGCACGCACACACACACGCACACACACACACACACTGACAGAGGTTTCTGTCTGGGCACATACATGTTGAGTCTCATTCACCATCACTGCACACACACACACCTCCACCACCCTATCTTTACCTTGGCCTTGTCAAACAGAGCGATGACAAGATACGGAGACAGACAATTACTCTGAGACAGGCCCGCATGACCCTGAACCCCTGCTGGACTCTACCTCTCTCTCTGTTCTCTCTCTACATCTCTCTACCCCTCTCTCTCAGTTCTCTTTCTACCTCTCTCTACCCCCTCTCTCTCTCTGTCCCCCCTCTCTCTTATTCCTCACTTTTTGCCCTCTGTTTGCCTGCTACCCTTGCTTTCTATTGCTGCATGGTCAGCAGTGTGTGTGTGTGTGTGTGTGTGTGTGTGTGTGTGTGTGTGTGTGTGTGTGTGTGTGTGTGTGGACTGTAGTGTAGATGTGCAGGGATGCATATGTGAGGGTTGCAGGTAGTAAACAGTGAGGTGTCAGCAGGATGGATAGCTGAGCTCTGGGTCTGGCAGAACAGCCTGTAAATCAGACAGACACCTACCACACACACTCACACACTCACACACTCACACACATTAACACACATCCCTCTGCTTAACCTCATTTTGTACACAACGGTAATTAAGGGACTTTAGCTAGCAGGACTGGTAATGATGGATAATTGGGTTACTGATAGCGTCCTGTTTCATTCATAAGTCTCTTGGGCACCTGTGTGTGTGTGCATGTGTGTGTGTGCACGTGTGTGTGTGTGTGTGTGTGTGTACTGTACGTGTGCGTTTTCGTGTGGATGGCAAGATTTGCTAAATTTGGCCAATTTGAAAGTGGATTTACTTCAACATAGTTAAAGTAGTAGAGGTGTATGTAGAGAGGCAGAGGTGTAGAGGTGTATGTAGAGAGGCAGAGGTGTAGAGGTGTATGTAGAGAGGCAGAGGGGTACAGTTGTAGGTAGAGAAGTAAAGAGGTACAGGTGTACATGTGTAGGTAGAGGGGTAGATAGAGAGGTAGAGAGGTAGAGGTGTATGTAAAGGTGTAGAGGTGTATGTAGAGAGGTACAGGTGTATGTAGAGGGGTAGATGTGTAGGTAGAGAGGTACAGGTGTAGATAAAGAGGTACAGGTGTAGATAAAGAGGTACAGGTGTAGATAAAGAGGTACAGGTGTAGGTAAATAGGTACAGGTGTAGGTAGAGAGGTAGAGGGTCTTTGTTAGCGTTCTGCACAGATCAGTTTGATGCTCTTATTGTGATTGTAAGTAATTGTCGTTAATCAGGCCTGTCGCTAATGAAAATGGTAATTGGCCAGTGAGCAGCTGTTCCATCCAGCATACAAAGCACATTGGCTGACAGCCGCAGACAGATTTCCTAGAAGATCTAAAGCTGTGTGGATGTAGAGAGAGAGAGAGAGAGAGAGAGAGAGAGAGAGAGAGAGAGAGGATCTGTGTAATCTGAGTGACAGAGAGACAGTGTGTGTGTGTCTGTGTGTGTGTGTGTGAGAGAGAGAGAGAGACTGTGTGTGAGACAGAGTGTGTATTTCCATGTATAAGCAAGGCATTAACAGTCTCTGCGTGTGTCAGACTAACTTTGTGAGGGCGCCAGCAGAATACCAAGCTGTGCTGTCTCTCTCTCTCTCGGCTGTCTCTCTCTCTCTCTCTCTCTCCACCGTCTCTCTCTCTCTCTCTCTCCGCCGTCTCTCTCTCTCTGCTGTCTCTCTCTTTGCTGTCTCTCTCTCTGCTGTCTCTCACTCTCTCTGCTGTCTGTCTCTCTCTCTCTTTCTCTAATGTCTCTCTCTCTCTGCTGTCTCTCTCTCTCTCCGCTGTCTCTCTCTCTCTCTCTCTCCGCCGTCTCTCTCTCTCTCTGCTGTCTCTCTCTCTCTCTGCTGTCTCTCTCTCTGCTGTCTCTCACTCTCTCTGCTGTCTGTCTCTCTCTCTCTTTCTCTAATGTCTCTCCCTCTCTCTGCTGTCTCTCTCTGCTGTCTCTCTCTCTCTGCTGTCTCTCTCTCTCTCTGCTGTCTCTCTCTCTCTCTCTCTCTCTCTCTCTCTCTCTCTCTCTCTCTCTCTCTCTCTCTCTCTCTCTCTCTCTCTCTCTCTCTGCTGTCTCTCTCTCTGTTGTCTCTCACTCTCTCTGCTGTCTCTCTCTCTCTGCTGTCTCTCTCTCTCTGCTGTCTCTCTCTCTCTGCTGTCTCTCTCTCTGCTGTCTCTCACTCTCTCTGCTCTCTCTCTCTCTCTGCTGTCTCTCACTCTCTCTGCTGTCTCTCTCTCTCTGCTCTCTCTTTCTCTCTCTGCTGTCTCTCTCTCTCTGCTGTTTCTCTCTCTCTCTCTACGGTCTCTCTCTCTCTCTGCGGTCTCTCTCTCTCTGCGGTCTCTCTCTCTCTCTCTCTGCTGTTTCTCTCTCTCTCTACGGTCTCTCTCTCTGCGGTCTCTCTCTCTCTCTGCTGTCTCTCACTCTCTCTGCTGTCTCTCTCTCTCTGCTCTCTCTTTCTCTCTCTGCTGTCTCTCTCTCTCTCTCTGCTGTCTCTCTCTCTCTCTACGGTCTCTCTCTCTCTCTCTGCAGTCTCTCTCTCTCTGCGGTCTCTCTCTCTCTGCTGTCTCTCTCTCTGCTGTCTCTCTCTCTCTGCACCACAGGAAAGGCAAGCAGCCGGGCGCTAACCACACCTAGCGCTCCACACTCCTTCTCTATGGGACCGCAGGGAGGGGAGGGGAGGCTCAGTGAGATAGAGACCACTGGGGTTAGAATGTCTTTATTTACTGGTCACGCTGCCATACTCTGTCACTGCCCCCTCCTCCTTCTCTCCATTTCCTGGTCATTCTCTCTCTCCATCCCCTCCTCCCTCTCTCTGTCCATCCCCTCCTCCCTCTCTCTCCATCCCCTCCTCCCTCTCTCTGTCCACCCCCTCCTCCCTCTCTCTCTCCTCCATCCCCCCATCCCCTCCTCTCCCTCTCTCTCTCCATCCCTTCCTGTCCCCCTCCCTGCCCCCTTTTCTCTCCCCAACTCTTCTGCCCCTCTTCCTCCAGATCGATAGAAAGTTTTAGGCCCTTTGAAGATTTTCTGACAGCACTGTCACAGTTTCCCTTCCTCCCCCCGACTCTCTCAGGGAGGAAAGCATGATGGAAGAGAGAGAGGGGGAGAAGGAGAAGGAGAGAGGGGAGAGGCAGGGAGGGAGAGAGGGGGAGAAGGAGAGAGCGGAGAGGAAGGGAGGGAGAGAGGGGGAGAAGGAGAGAGTGGAGAGGAAGGGAGGGAGAGAGGGGGAGAAGGAGAGAGCGGAGAGGAAGGGAGGTTTGTGATATAATAAAACACTCCCATCCTACTTACTTTCTGAAACATAACACTCTTGGTTTCTCTCTTGATGTGTGTGCGTGTGTGTGTGGGTCACAAAGCAATGATATATGGTTACAGTGTAGCAGATCTAATGATACGATGAGGAGATGGGGGAGAGTGGGAGGGGCCCATATGAAGAAAAATGATGAAAGGAATTAAATGAAACTATAAAGGTATTCTGGACACACTGGGGGTTTATTAGGTTTAGTTTCACCTCACGTAAGGTCAGACACCAGACACAGAGAGAGAGGGGGGGGAGGGGAGAGAGGGGGGAAGGGGGAGATAGAGGGGGAGGGAGGGATGAGAGGATGAAGAAAGGTGTTTAAGAATGGGAGAGCAGGGAGGACATGCCCTCCCCCCAGCCCCCCTCCCCATCCCATCTCTCTGTTCTGTTGTAATTACATGAAGGAAGAAAACAATTAGGATTGTTGAGGCTGAGCATGTAATTAGCAGTGTGACACAGCTGGCTCTGTTCATAATTACCCTGTCACCACGCTCATTTGGGGAGGTGGAACAAGTCACTGTGTTAGCTTTGTGTGTGTGTCCGTGTGTGTCCATGTGTCTGACAGCATTTTGGACACGAGTATGTGTGTATGCGTGCACAGACAGAGAACCTGTGTGTGTATGTGTGTGCGAGAGAGTGTAGTTTAAGTCATGTGTTTATAATTCCATGTGTTGTCCCTTCACTGTGGACTGCTTTGACAACATTGTTGAACCTGAACTATCATGTTGAATTGAATTGTGTATGTGTGCATGCAGAGAGAGAGAGAGAATGTATGTGTGCGCAGAGTGTGTGTTTGTGTGTGTGTGTGTGCGCAGAGAGTATTTTTGTGCAGAAAGAGAGTGTGTGTGTGCAGAAAGAATGTGTGTGTTAGTGAGTGTGTGTGTGTTTGTGAGTGTGTGTGCAGAGAGAGTGTCTGTGTTTGTGAGTGTGTGTGCAGAGAGCGAGTGTGTGTGTGTGAGAATCTCACATGCTCTGGATGCATCTAGTGCTGCTGAGTGTGGGTGTGTCAGGCTGGTCCTGGTGCTGACCTCTGACCTCTGTCTCTAGGGCTGATCACCACCACCTCCAGGAAGCTGGACCGGGAGCAGCAAGCAGAACACGTCCTGGAGGTGAGCTGCTCCTCTCCTCTCTTCTCTTCCTCTCCTCTCATGTCTTCTCCTTTTCCTCCTCTATTATCCTCTTCTCCTCTCATCTCCTCCTCTCTTTTCCTCTCTCCTCTCTTCTCCTCCTCTCTTCTCCCCCTTCCTCTCTCCTCTCCTCCCCCCTCCTCTCTTCTCCCCCTTCCTCTCCTCCTCTCCTCTCCTCCTCTCCTCTCTCCTCTCCTCCTCTAGTCCTCTCCTCCTCTCTTCTCCTCTCCTCTCTCCTCCTCTCTCCTCTCTCCTCTCTCCTCCTCTCTTCTCCCCCTTCCTCTCTCCTCTCCTCCTCTCTTCTCCTCTCCTCTCTCCTCCTCTCCTCTCTCCTCCTCTCCTCCTCTTCTCCCCCTTCCTCTCTCCTCTCCTCCTCTCCACTTCTCCTCTCCTCCTCTAGTCCTCTCCTCCTCTCTTCTCCTCTCCTCTCTCCTCCTCCCCTCTTCTCCTCTCTTCCTTTAATCTCCCCCCCCCCCCCCACACAAGGGAAAACTTCAGAATGCTTCATGTTGGGATGAGGAGCTGTAACTATGGTAACTATGTGAGTGATAGCATGCGGGATAGCCTGCCTCCAGCTGCTCATACGTGTCAGTTCTTCTCTTTCATGTCTCAGCTTCCCAGCACTGCCAGTCTAACTTCCTTTCAGTCTAGAGGAGTGTGTATTTGTTTGTGTCTGTGGGGGGAGGGAGGATAAAGAGAGAGAGAGAGAGGGGGGGGGGGGGGGGATGGACAGAAAGAGGAGGAAAGGAGAGAGGGGAAAGAAGGAGAGAGAAGCAGAGAGATGTTGAGTGGTTCTCCGTAGAGAAGCTCCTGGACCCTGATGTTGTTGGCAGGCTGAGCACGTACAGCTTTAATACATTACCCTCCTCTCTGTTCTCTCTCCCCTCTCCTCTCTTCCCTCCTCTCTCTCTCCTCTCTGTCTCTCCTCTCTTCCCTCCTCTGTCTCTCCTCTCTGTCTCTCCTCTCTTCCCTCCTCTCCTCCCTCCACTCTCTCTCCTCTCTGTCTCTCCTCTCTTCCCTCCTCTGTCTCTCCTCTCTGTCTCTCCTTTCTTCCCTCCTCTCTTCCCTCCTCTCTTCCCTCCTCTCTTCCCTCCTCTCTGTCTCTCCTCTCTTCCCTCCTCTCTCTCTCCTCTCTGTCTCTCCTCTCTTCCCTCCTCTCTCTCTCCTCTCTGTCTCTCCTCTCTCTCTCACCTCCACTCCTGTATCTCTTCTCCATTCCCCTCTGTTTCTCTTCTCATTTCACTCTCTCTCTAATGACGAATGAGAGCTGTTAATGTCGATCCTGTTTGAAACGGTTATTCCCTGCTTCCCTTTCTCTCTCCCCTTTCTTTCTTTCTCTCCCCCTTTCTTTCTTTCTTTCTTTCTTTCTTTCTTTCTTTCTTTCTTTCTTTCTTTCTTTCTTTCTTTCTTTCTTTCTTTCTTCAGTTTCTCTCTAATTCATCTACTTCTCAGATCTCTCTCCTCTCTTCCAAGTGTGTTTGTATTAACAATTTCTTACCAGGTGAGTGTGTCTCTCCCCCAGGTGAGTGTGTCTGATGGAGGCCCCATTGCCATGACCTCCACGGTGTGCGTGGGTGTGTATTAACAAGGTCTCCCCCCCCAGGTGAGTATATCTGATGGAGGTGCCAGCCCCATGACCTCCACGGTGTGGGTGTGTGTGCGCGTGCTGGACGAGAACGACAACAAGCCCACCTTCCCAGAGAAGATGTACCAGGTGCGTGTGGTGGAGCGTGAGCGGAGGAAGAGAGGGGAGCCACTGTACCGGGCCTTCGCCTACGACCGCGACCAGGGCGCCAATGCTGACCTCTCCTACAGCATCGTCGACGGCAACGAAGAAGGGAAGTTCTTTATCGACCCCAAGACAGCTGTGGTGTCGTCACGGAAACAGTTCACGGCCGGAAGCTACGACATTCTCACAGTACGTCTTCCTCTCTCTCTCTTCTCTCTCTCTCTGTGACTCCTGAGAGAGAGAAAGACATTCTCACAGTACGTCTTCCTCTCTCTCTCTTCTCTCCTCTCTCTGTGACTCATGAGAGAGAGAAAGACATTCTCACAGTACGTCTTCCTTTCTCTCTCTTCTCTCTCCTCTCTCTCTCTGAATCATGAGAGAGAGAAAGACATTCTCACAGTACGTCTTCCTCTCTCTCTCTTCTCTCTCCTCTCTCTCTGTGACTCCTGAGAGAGAAAGACATTCTCACAGTACGTCTTCCTCTCTCTCTCTTCTCTCTCCTCTCTCTCTCTGACTCATGAGAGAAAGACATTCTCACAGTACATTTTCCTCTCTCTCTCTTCTCTCTCTCTCTGTGACTCCTGAGAGAGAGAAAGACATTCTCACAGTACGTCTTCCTCTCTCTCTCTTCTCTCCTCTCTCTGTGACTCATGAGAGAGAGAAAGACATTCTCACAGTACGTCTTCCTTTCTCTCTCTTCTCTCTCCTCTCTCTCTCTGAATCATGAGAGAGAGAAAGACATTCTCACAGTACGTCTTCCTCTCTCTCTCTTCTCTCTCCTCTCTCTCTGTGACTCCTGAGAGAGAAAGACATTCTCACAGTACGTCTTCCTCTCTCTCTCTTCTCTCTCCTCTCTCTCTCTGACTCATGAGAGAAAGACTTTCTCACAGTACATTTTCCTCTCTCTCTCCTCTCTGTCTCTCTCCTTCTGTCTCTCTGACTCAGGAGAGAGAGAGAGACAGAGAGACAGAGAGACAGAGAGACAGAGAGACAGAGAGACAGAGAGAAATAGGAACTTGGTTCAGGTTCATAATTCATGATGTTTTCTTTAAAATGTGTATCTATCTGAAGTCATTTATTTTGGATGTTGTTTACCTCTGCCCTATTACTAAACACGAGCGACTGCAACAGTTGGGAGCTCGACAGGAGCTAGTTCTCCAGGCTAGTTCTCCTGGCTTGTTCTCCAGGCTGGTTCTCCAGGCTAGTTCTCCAGGCTGGTTCTCCAGGCTGGTTCTCCTGGCTTGTTCTCCAGGCTAGTTCTCCAGGCTAGTTCTCCAAGCTGGTTCTCCAGGCTAGTTCTCCAGGCTAGTTCTCCAAGCTGGTTCTCCAGGCTAGTTCTCCAGGCTGGTTCTCCTGGCTTGTTCTCCAGGCTAGTTCTCCAGGCTAGTTCTCCAGGCTGGTTCTCCTGGCTTGTTCTCCAGGCTAGTTCTCCTGGCTTGTTCTCCAGGCTGGTTCTCCTGGCTTGTTCTCCAGGCTGGTTCTCCTGGCTTGTTCTCCAGGCTGGTTCTCCTGGCTTGTTCTCCAGGCTGGTTCTCCAGGCTGGTTCTCCAGGCTGGTTCTCCAGGCTGGTTCTCCTGGCTAGTTCTCCTGGCTTGTTCTCCTGGCTTGTTCTCCAGGCTAGTTCTCCTGGCTTGTTCTCCAGGCTGGTTCTCCTGGCTTGTTCTCCAGGCTGGTTCTCCAGGCTGGTTTTCCAGGCTAGTTCTCCTGCTGACTCACTTCTCTCCTTGGTGTTTTATTGTGGATGCTGTTATTTTGTTCTATTTTTAGTTTGGGCTTTTTTGGTGGGGAGTGTAATGTTACGATATCTCTCTCTCTCTCTCTCTCTCTCTCTCTCTCTCTCTTTCTCTCTCTCTCTCTCTCTCTCTCTCTCTCTCTCTCTCTCTCTCTCTCTCTTCTCTCTCTCTCTCTCTCTCTCTCTCTCTCTCTCTCTCTCTCTCTCTCTCTGTATCTCTCTGTCTATGTCTCTCTCTCCCTCTTTCCCCCTATCCTGCCTCCCCCTCCTCAGATTAAGGCCTCAGATAATGGCCGCCCCCAGAAGTCCTCCACCGCCCGGCTGCATATCGAGTGGATCCGCCGGCCTCCGGCCTCAGCGCTGCCCCTGGTGTTTGAGGAGCAGTACTACAACTTCACCGTCATGGAGAGTGACAAGGTGGCTGAGATTGTGGGCGTGGTCTCCACTCAGCAGAGCTCCGCCCCCTTATGGTTCGAAATCACAGGTGAGGCCCCTCTCCTCCGTGGGCTGGATGTGTTTTTGTGTGTGTGTGTGTGTGAGGCTCAGCTCAGGTACTGTGTCCTCACTGCATGATCTGTGCTTGTTCTCTCTCCTCCCCCATCCCATGGTACCATGACAATGCTAGACACACCACTCTCTGCTGGTGTGTGTGTCAGAGCGGAGTTGTAGGGTCCTTTAGGTGTGTCTTCATTCTGGCTGTTGTAACAGAAGTTAGACACTAACTCATTTGAATTAGATCAGAAATGATAGTTAATCTATCCACTGCCCTTTGATAACATTCCATAACTGATTAAATACGTTTTGTTAAGTACCTTTCAGTCAGGCCTATACAGCATCTTCTGAATCCTCCGCTTCCCTTTCAGGGGCTCACATGCACAGCACACACCACACTTAAAACCTTTCCTTCCCATAAAGTTCAATTTCCTTCACATGAAAGATTTAGCAGATTATGTCATGTCCATAGTCACAGCATCCTTTCCCTTCAATGCGAGTTCAAGCCAAGAACGATGAACCTTTTCCAGTTAAGTACATTATGGTCAAACTTAATTATCAAGAATTTATTAATGAAATATGGTACCTTTTTGTCAATATGTTGGAGCACAAACTGCATTATGGGTATTGGAGTTCCCTATGAGAGCAGCCAGCCCAGGAGACAGCTGGATTGACCGACCATGACCGCATTTCTCAGAATGCTCCATTCATCTCTGTTTTGTTGAGTTCCAGTATGTCTCCTGTGGGAGAGATACCTTCTGGTCTGCTTCTGGCTCTCCTGTGCTTCCTATGCTCTCATTCCTGTCTCCTTCCCTCCTCTCCTCCTGTCCCCTCACCTCTGCCCTCCACTGTACTCCTCTCCCTTTATCCCACCTCCTCTCCCTTCCTCTCCCCTCCATTTCCCTCCACTCCTCTCCCTTCCTCTCCTCTCCCCACCTATTCTCTTTTCCTCTCCCCTCCTCTCTTCACCTCCTCTCCCCTCCCCACCTCCTCTCACCTCCCCTCCCCACCTCCTCTATAATAACCAGGATTTCTCTTCTATGGAATCACATCTCCGTCTTTATCGTTCTGCTTTTCTTTTTTACCTTTTTTTCTCTCTTCCTCTCCCTCTTCTTCTCTCCCTAATTCTCCCAACTTTCTCTCCCTCCTGTCTCACCTTCTGTCTGTCTTTCTTTCTCTTCCTCCTGTCTCACCTTCTGTCTGTCTTTCTTTCTCTCCCCACTGTCTTCTCTCCTGTCGCGATGCTTCGTGTGTGGAAGGTTCCAGTCCCTTCCGAGAGATGTTCTATGTCCTGCAGGGCGCTTGTGGCAGGAACTGCTCCTCAGAAGGTATCTCAGTTCAACCTTGAACTGCTTCTTCTTTCACCCTTTTCTGTTCCTCCTCCCCTCCTTTTGATCTTTCTTTGACTCCATCCTTCACGTGTTGCCATGACTCCACCGTCTGCCCGGTGCTGCTCACGCCAGCCTTTCATTGGTTCGTTTTGGAAGGAAGGGGCGGAGGGGTGTGACACACCAACACTGTAAGGTGTTAAAGCGTGTGTGTGTTAGTATGTTGTGTGTGTAGGTGTGTTAGCATGTTGTGTGTGTAGGTGTCCTACATCACCCTGCATGCTTAGCCTTTCTCCAGAGGTTAAAGTGAAAGATTAGTTTGGGAGGGAATTCTGCCCCTTCCTGATTGGCTCCTAGACCTCACCATGTCCCTCGTTAGCAACCCCATAGCTGCTGCCATGGCAATGACCCCTGGCAATGACCCCTCTGTGACCCTGACGACAGCTCTGTCTAATGACCTGCTGTTAACGGCTGCTGGAACATCAGACACACCACCCACACACACACCACCCCCTGAGCTGTCAGTGACCCCCACACACACACACTCACATGTATACACACACACATTCACATGTATACACACACACAGGCATGCACCCAAGTAATTGACCCAGAGAGAGCGATGTGCACACACAGATCCCAGTAGAGACAGAGCTGGGTGGGCTGGGAGGCTGGGGACAGAGGTCACAAGGTCACCCTGCTCCTGGTCAGAACCCTGCTGCTGTCTCCACACACACCCCTGCTGAGGGAGGGAGGGAGGGACAAGTGGTGAGGGGAGACTCTTATGATTAGAGGAGGGAATGAAAAGAGGGGAGGGAGGAGGCAGGTGGAGGGGAGAAGGCTGTAATGAGAGGTGGGAGGAGGCAGGTGGAGGGGAGAAGGCTGTAATGAGAGGTGGGAGGAGGCAGGTGGAGGGGAGAAGGCTGTAATGAGAGGTGGGAAGTGCAGAGATGGAGAAGGCTGTAATGAGAGGAGGGAGGAGGCAGGTGAAGGGGAGAAGGCTGTAATGAGAGGTGGGAAGTGCAGAGATGGAGAAGGCTGTAATGAGAGGTGGGAAGTGCAGAGATGGAGAAGGTGGTAAAGATGGAGCAGGCAAAGGTTAGGAGAGAGGCTTTAATAGAGCTAGAAAGAAAAGCAGGGATGGAGAGGCCGACTGGGTTATAAACAGAGAGAGGGGGAGGATAAGGGGAGGGGAGAGGGGGAGGAGAGGGGGAGGGGGGAGGGGGAGGAGAGGGTGGCTTGAGGAATGATGGTTTTATTGATGGAGAGAAGTAGAGTGTGATTGTAGTTTGTGTGTGTGGGTGTGTGGGTGTGTGTGTGCATGCGTGTGTTTGTGTGTGTTCATTCAGATGAAGAGCTAGGTGAAGGAAGAGGGAGTTGAACAATGAATTTAAGACCGAGACCCAAATGCACTCGTCATGATACACACACCACATCCTAGAAACAGAGCAGTCATCCTCCTTTACAGCGGTCGCCACGACCACCAGCCTCTTGTATTTCCAGACTAAGCTGGCCGACTGCCAACTTCACAGCTGAGTATGTATGCCATGTCCACAGTCAGGCTCTACCAATCCATTCCAGATCAAGCTCAGAACCACATCTCTGATCTTCTGCTTCAGGAGAGACCCACATCTCTCCTGAACCACAGCTCAGACCCACATCTCTCATTTGCTGGGGTTCAGGACTGCTGGAATATCTTGTCCAATTCCAGCTCTTTAGTTAGACGGCATTCTTTTACCCCTTTGTACCATCTAACCCACTTCCTCCTCTCCTCCTCGCTCCCCCTCTCCCTCCACCCCTCCTCTCTCCTCTCCTCTCCTCGCTCCTCCTCTCCCTCTACCCCTCCTCTCTCCTCTCTTCCTCTCCTCTTCTCTCCTCCTCTCCCTCCACCCCTCCTCTCTCCTCTTCTCCTCCTCGCTTTTCCTCTCCCTCCACTCCTCCTCTCCCTCCACACCTCGTCTCTCCTCTTCTCCTCCTCGCTTTTCCTCTCCCTCCACTCCTCCTCTCCCTCCACACCTCGTCTCTCCTCCTCTCCTCCTTTCTCCTCCTCTCCCTCCACCCCTCCTCTCCTCCTCCCTCCTCTCCTCCTCTTCTCCTCGCTCCTCCTCTCCCTCCACATCTCCTCTATCCTCCTCCTCCTCTCCCTCCACCCATCCTCTCCTCTCTCCTCCTCTTCCTCCTGAATCCTTCTCCTCCATAAACTCACAAATGAAATCTGCTGATGTTATTGTTTCAGCTGATAGTTTTACTGTTGAACTCATGGTGTAGAAAGAGCTTAGAGAAGTGCTGAGGTCACTGTCAGGATTCTGGAGAACTGAAGGACTGTGGGTGTGTGTTGGTGGGTGTACCCCCCCTACACACGCACACTCTTACACACACACACTTACACACACTTACACACTCTTACACACACACTCTTACACACAAACATGTTGGGTGGTGGGCCACAGTGTGATGTCATGGAGTTATTAGACAGAGACGCCGTCAAGGAATCTCTTTGAGTCTGCACCACGGGTCTGACACACACACTCACACACACTCACACACACACACACTCACACACACTCACACACACTCACACACACTCACACACACTCACACCGCCAGCTGTGAGGAGCTGTGATTAAGAGGAACTAAATGACCTGTTTAAACGGGTGTGTTTCAGGAGAGAGGATGTTGTAATGAGAAAAACAGATTTGAACACACACTGCAACATGTGTGATGCATATATGCACCCATAAACACACACACACAACACCCACATGTGAACTGTGCATGGCCACCTTGTGTGTGTTAAGCTTTTTTGTGATCATGTGTGTGTTTGCATGGTGCATACATGTGTCACACGTGTTGCTGTGTGTGTCACCGTGGCGACTTATGGTCTCATATCACACCTGCCTACACCATCTCCTCTCCCTCTCACACATTAGACAGTGCCTTTATGTGTGACGGGGTGAGTGGGGGAGGGAGTAGGAAGGAGGGAGGGTTGTGTGGGTGGGTGAGAGAGGGAGGGACTGGGTGAGTGAGTGAGAGAGGGAGGAACTGGGTGAGTGAGTGACAGAGGGAGGGACTGGGTGAGTGAGTGAGAGAGGGAGGGACTGGGTGAGTGAGTGACAGAGGGAGGGACTGGGTGAGTGAGTGAGAGAGGGAGGGACTGGGTGAGTGAGTGACAGAGGGAGGGACTGGGTGAGTGAGTGACAGAGGGAGGGACTGGGTGAGTGAGTGACTTCTCTGTAATGTTTATGTGTAAAAGTCAGTGTGTACCCTTGGTGCAGGCGGTAACCTAGACAGCGTGTTTGGAGTGGAGAAGGGAGCCGGTACCATCATCATCGCCCGGCCCCTCGACGCAGAGCAGCGCTCCTTCTATAACCTCACCCTGGAGGTGACAGACGGCTCCAACACCGCCTCCACACAGGTACTGCCTCACTCTGCCTCACTCTGCCTCCACACAGGTACACATCCTGTCACCTCTCTTTTCATCCTCTCCTCATCCTTTTTCCTCTCCTCATCCAGTGGCCCCTTAATGCACGGGCTTACCTAGGCTTCAGCCCGGGACCTCGACCAATCAGGGGCCAAAATGTAACAACAACTAGAGAGGGCACAATTTCTGGGGAAATTGTAGGGTGTGCTTGCTTGCGTTGGTTGCAGATGGTTCCATTTAATATAAAAGAAGCTGAACCCCCTTTGAGACAAGCTATTCTAACAACATTGTCACCGACAGTATTTTTCAGATGGAATCGTGATTCAAACAGTAGTTACCATCTGCTGACTGAAATATACGGTTCAATCACACAGGCAGTGATCCTGATTTGGCTATATAGCTGTTGAGAAATGGACTGTGTGATTAGCGGGCAGGGGGCCTCAAAATATTTATTTTAAGTCTCCACAGCCCAGGGACCTCAAGTGCTATTAAGACGCCCCTGTCCTCATCCTCTCCTCATCCTCTTCTCATCCTCCTCATCCTATCCTCTCCTCATCCTCCTCATCCTATCCTCTCGTCATCCTCTCCTCATCCTCTCCTCATCCTCTCCTTATCCTCTCCTCTTCTCATCCTCCTCATCCTATCCTCTCCTCATCCTCTCCTCATCCTCTCCTCTTCTCATCCTCCTCATCCTCTTCTCATCCTCTTCTCATCCTCTCCTCATCCTCCTCATCCTCCTCATCCTCTCCTCATCCTCCTCATCCTCTCCTCTTCTCATCCTCCTCTTCCCCTTCTCATCCTCTCCTCTCCTCATCCTCTTCTTATCTCCCTCTGTGTCTCCTGCAGCCCCTCATCTGAAAACGTCTTCTGAAATGACATGACAGATAGTCCTATCCCATCAGCCATTGACAGATGTCCTGTCAGTAAATGACTGATGGTGCATCAAGGACTATGCGATTGATCGAAGCACAATGGTGATAACTAACTAACTCTACTCTACGTCTCGTCAGTCACTCCTCCTCCCCTCTCCTCATCCTGTCTTTCCCTCTCCTCCTCCTCTCCTCTTACCTAATATCAGGGCCGGCCCAAGGCATAAGCGAACTAAGCGGCTGCTTAGGGCCCCCGTGGCCACCAAAGGGCCCCCAAGAACACATGAAATTACAGTTTAATGTACCGTGTTTCTTCAATTAAACGCTGCTCTCGTTTAAACGCTGCACCAAAAATGAATATTGAGTATTAAACTCCGCCCCAGAAATACGGTAGGGGTAGCCGGTCCTGAAATACCTTGTAGCAGCATGTAATTTCAATGAACATTCTCTTGTGTTGCACTAGGGGTCTACTGTTGGCTAAATACGTTTCAAATATTATATCAACATAACTTATTAGCAAATTATTCTAGATAGCTAGAGACTAGCTGTTAGTCGGCATAGTCGGGAAGGGAAGCTTAGGAAAAAATAGCCAGAAAATGAATAGCAGTCTAGCCGTTGCCCTCAAATAAACGCTGCCCTCGAATAAACGGTGCACCACAAATGAACAATGTTCAACAAATTAAAGTTTAATTGAATAAATGAGGGGCCCCCAAATAAATTCTGCTTAAGGCCCCATAAAGGCTTGGGCCGGCCCTGCCTAATATATTAGCATCTTTATAGAGGTGAAGGGAAGGGCCTTTACCAGCCAAGGCAGGAACAGACACTGTCAGTGACAGACACTATTACTGACACCAGTGGTACAGATGATGACAAACACACACACACACGCAGACATACATGCACAGACACACAGGCACAGACACACAGGCACAGACACACATGCACAGACACACAGGCACAGACACACAGGCACAGACACAGACACACAGACACAGAGACATTCGCACAGACACACATCATTCACCCTGTCATCTCCATGGCCAATAGACTGCTTACAGGCCAAGACTGTATTCATATGTTTCATTTATATTCCTAGGAGTTTTGTCATGTTTGTCATAAGAGCGTGTGTGTGTAATACAGTGTGGCTCCTAACCTGCCAGTTTTTGTTTCTGTAAAACATAAGATGATTTACAGTCCCAGAGCTTGTAGCCTGTTGCTACATATAACACAATAGTCACAAACATGGACATGCACACAGTTATTATTCAGGTTTTTACCTTTTTTACCATTTATTTTCTGCATCCTCTTCCCTCTAACTTTCATCAGTTTTCTCCCACATTTACTTTTCCTGGGATGTCTGTCACACTCTCTCTCCATTTCTCTCTTGCTGTCTCTCTGATTGTCTCTCCCTCCTTACCCTGTCTCTGGTCTCTGTGAGTTGTAGCTGAGCCGGGGGCAACATGAACAAAGGTTGAGTGCTGCCATAACAGAGAGAGTCCTCACTACATTAGAGAGGGTGTGTGTGTGATCAGGAGTGTGTGTGTGTGCTATAGTAGCTGTGACACATGGAACCCAGCCCTTCTCTTGTTATCAAGTCCTTTGTCTATGTAGGCTACAGGTCACCCAGGGCCAGCTTCACTACTGTGAGCACTCTCTCACACACACATCACATACAGCGTCTCTCCTCCAGAGGGTAGGTAGTGTGGTCCTTTTCCCTCTCTCCTGTCTCCCCTCTCTCCTCCCTTCCTCTCTCTCCTCTCTCCCCTCTCTCCTCTCTCCTCTCTCTCCTCTCTCCCCTCTCTCCTCCCTTCCTCTGTATTTCCATGAGTCACTGTCCCTAACGCACACTATAGCTGTTCTCTTCACCCCACCCAGTCACTGAATCACACACAAACGCTCACAGACACACGCTCACACACATATTTACATTTAGTCATTTAGCAGATGCTCTTATCCAGACCGACTTACAGTAAGTACAGGGACATTCCCCCGAAGCAAGTAGGGTGAAGTGCCTTGCCCAAGGACACAACGTCATTTGGCACGGCCGGAAATGGAACTGGCAACTTTCAGATTTCCTAACCGCTCAGCCACACTCCGCACAAACACGCTGACACACACACACGCTGACACACACGGCGACACACACACACACGCTGACACACAAGCTGGGCCATCATCACAGCAGGACATGCTGGTGGAGATGCAGCCTGGAGACCAGGGGGTCAGACTAGAGGCTGGAGACCAGGGGGTCAGACTAGAGGCTGGAGACCAGGGGGTCAGACTGTAGAGGCTGGAGACCAGGGGGTCAGACTGTAGAGGCTGGAGACCAGGGATCAGACTGTAGAATTGTTTAAATCGTTTAGTTCTTAGAATTAGTTTAACTAATGTACTTTTGTACTTAATTTATACCCGTATATGTTTATTGTTTGCACTTTCCTGCCATAGTAAATTGTGTATTTTTGTAACATAGGCTACATGGCGAATAAACCGAATTCTGATTCTGATGGGCATGGGAGAAGAAACTTTAGCTTCGGTTAAACAGTCAGTTGTTACAAATCAAGTTCACATACATAGAAATTTATTATGAATTTATAATCATTGAAGAAATGTAACACGCCATAAATAAAAACAATGTAACGTAGCTTCGCAGAAAGAAGACCCTGGCCTCGCCAGCAGTGCGCACGGACCAAGCTTGCGCCCTTAAAATAGCATCTGAATAATACGCCATTGACTTTAGACCACGTTTTTCCTGGTCAGTGGCGGAATAGTTTTTCGGAAACTTTTGCAAAATAGCACCAGGGAACGTTTGCGCCGGAACACGCCTCCTTTTTGGCTGAACCGCCCACGGGAGCGCATGGTCATTTCGACGTGCGTCTGTGGAGGGAAAAGTCGGCTTTGCGTCAAGTGCAAACTAGGAATGACACTTGCGTCTAAGTCATTTGCGCTGGGTGCAAGATCGGGCCCTCTGTGAAAAAGGCTGTGAAACATGGTTGTGTGTGTGGTCATATGATGGTCATGGTTGTATCTTTGTCTCCCCCCCAGGTCCACATCACGGTTCTGGACACCAATGACAATGCCCCCATGTTCTCCCAGCCCAGCTACGAGGTGGCGGTGTCGGAGGACACGCCCCCGGACACAGAGGTGGTTCAGGTGCTGGCGTCGGACCGTGACGAGCAGCACCGGCTCAGCTACTCCCTGCAGGGGGCGCTGGACCCCGCCAGCCTGCGCCTGTTCCATCTGGACCCCGCCTCCGGCACCCTGCTCACCTCCCAGCGCCTCGACCATGAGGCCTGTGCTCGCCACGTCCTCACCGTCATGGTAACACTCTTCAACAGGGACAGTACCATAGGGACATACCCTCATGGGAGTCCTACTGGTGTGTGTGTTTGAACCAGACTCCTCCTCCAGGCAGTCAGGATTAGGATCAGAAGGAAGATATGCAGTTGTAGCCTTGCTGGCTGTCTCGTGTTGGGAATGTTTCTGTCAGCTGTTATCTGAAATGAACCATTGAGGGACATCTGCAGGCAGCTCAGTAATTACAGATTTTCTCGCTGGTCATTGACCTTGATTAATCAAAGGAAAAGATTAAATTAAAATAATGATGTGTTATCAGAGTATCTTTGCAGCAGCAGTATAATATGAATTTGCCTCACCTACTGGCTTCGTGCTCCCTGCCTCACCTACTGGCCTCGCGCTCCCTGCCTCACCTACTGGCCTCGCGCTCCCTGCCTCACCTACTGGCCACGCGGTCCCTGCCTCACCTACTGGCCACGCGGTCCCTGCCTCACCTACTGGCCTCACGCTCCCTGCCTCACCTACTGGCCTCGCGCTCCCTGCCTCACCTACTGGTCTCTCGCTCTCTGCCTCACTTACTGGCCACGCGCTCCCTGCCTCACCTACTGGCCACGCGCTCCCTGCCTCACCTACTGGCCACGCGCTCCCTGCCTCACCTACTGGCCACGCACTCCCTGCCTCACCTACTGGCCACGCGCTCCCTGCCTCACCTACTGGCCACGCACTCCCTTCCTCACCTACTGGCCAGTAGATCTACTACTCTTTAGATCTACTACTCTATAGATCTACTATTCTTTAGATCTACTACTCTTTATATCTACTACTCTATTGATCCACTACTTTATAGGATCCAGGATTGTATTCCCAGGTTGGAACATTTACAGTTCCACTTGCAAGGGTTTCTGGCATTCAGATAAACGGATTTGAGCAGAATAAATCTCCTTTGTGGTGTTCTCTTGAAAAGACAACACATGCATAATGAGAGCTGGAACAAAGATATCTGATGGGCTGAGCGATCTTTTACCAGATCCTATTCAGGACTAACTCTTGCCAGCTCGTTGGGTTTGTTGTTTAAGAGCAGAGCAGGATTTCATAATGCCGAGAAGAGGGCTAATTCTGATGCTAATGCAGGTCTGTTTATCCCCCCCAGTGTCACACCTCACACAAGACGGAGCTTTGCCTCATCCTATTGAGTTGTTTGGGTTGTCTCGCACCAGGGCATAAATATCAATCTCATTAGCCCTCCTAATTCTCATCTGCTCTACCAGCGGCTGCATCCCCAAAGTCTCTTAAGACCACGTACTACAGGGTTTTACCCTGCCACTCCCTTCTCCAGTTCCAGCTTCAGTGAGTCTGTTCTCCCTCGCTGCTCAGGTGAAGGACCAGGAGTTCCCGTACCGGAGGAACCTAGCGCGGGTGCTGGTGGAGGTGGAGGACGTGAACGACCACGTCCCGGTCTTTACCAGCGCGCTGTACGAAGGCTCGGTGTATGAGTCTGCTGCTGTGGGCTCGGCCGTTATCCAGGTCGCAGCGCTGGACAAGGACAAGGGCGCCAACGCAGAGCTGCTGTACGCCCTAGAATCAGGTAAGAGCGTCTCGCATCTGACAACAGCTGCATGTTTTCTGCTGCTCTGGGTGTGGATAAACAAGTTCAGTAATTGATGACTGAAACTTATGACTTGGTAACTTCTTGTCTCGCTGAAGTAGCTCTCTGGTGTCTTTGTCTCCTAGGGAACACAGGGAACATGTTCCGGATAGATGCGGTGCTGGGTATCTTGTCCGTGGCGAGGGAGCTGGATCTCTCCTCCATCGGCCACTACGTCCTCACGGTCAGAGCCACTGATAACGGCTCCCCTCCCCTCTCCTCCACCACGGTCGTCCGGATCGCTGTAACCCTCTCGGACAACGCTGGGCCCAAGTTCCCCCAGCCAGAATACCAGGCTGAAGTCACAGAGAACGTTGCCGTGGGAACGTCCGTCACCACGGTGACCGCGGTCAGCCAGTCCACCCTGACCTACGACATCAGGCGGGGCAATGAGGAGCGCGTGTTCAGGATCAACCAGTACAGCGGCGTGATCACTACCCAGAAGCCTCTAGACTATGAGGCCACGCCCTCCTACTCCCTCACCGTCCAGGCCACCAACATGGCGGGCATGACCTCCAACGCTACGCTGCTGGTCACCGTGGGCGACGAGAACGACAACCCGCCCGTGTTTCAGCAGCTCCGTTACCACGGCAGCATCAGCGAGGCGGCGGCCATCAACAGCGTGGTCCTGAACCCAGACGAGTCTCCTCTGGTTATCAGGGCCACGGACGCCGACCGCAACCAGAACGCCCTCCTGGTCTACCAGATTGTAGAGGACACCGCCAAGATGTTCTTCACCGTCGACTCCGGGACCGGTTCCATAAGGACGATCGCAAATCTGGATCATGAGACGTTCGCAAGTTTCAACTTCCATGTCCACGTGAGGGACAGTGGGAGGCCCCAGCTGACTGCCGACAGCCCCACCCAGGTCACCATCCAGGTGATCGACACCAACGACTCCCCTCCCCGCTTCACTCAGGACGCTTACGAGGCTGTCCTGCTGCTGCCCACCTACGTGGGCGTGGAGGCGCTGCAGGTAGCGGCCACAGACCCCGACAGAAACGTCCCGACCGAGCTCATCTTCTCCCTGACGGACGGCAGCCTGGAGCACTTCTCCATTGGTCCCTCCACCGGCATCCTCACGGTGACCAACAACAACTTTTCCAAGGAGCGCTTTCGCTTCAACGTGAAAGTGTCAGATGGGAAGTTCTCAAACACGGCCCTGGTCACTGTTCTGGTCCGAGAGGCTCTGGACTCCGGCCTGGTGTTCACGCAGAACCTCTACTCCTCCTCTATCCAGGAGAACGTGACCAACATCACCAAGGTGGCGGTGGTCAACGCAGTGGGGAACCGGCTGAACGAGCCGCTCAAGTACACCTTGCTGAACGCCGGTTCCCTCTTCCGGATCCTTCCGACCTCCGGCGTGATCCAGACGACAGGTGAGCCCTTCGACCGGGAGGAGCAGGAGTTCTACGAGCTGGTAGTGGAGGCTGGGCGGGAACACGACCACCTGCGCGTTGCCAGGGTGATGGTGAGGGTCCAGCTGGAGGACGTCAATGATAATGCTCCTGTGTTCGTGGGGCTGCCGTACTACGCTGCGGTGCAGGTCGAAGCAGAACCTGGCTCGCCCATATTCCGCGTCACGGCAGTTGACCAGGACAAAGGCATCAACGGGGACGTGTCTTACTTCCTCAAAGACGACTACGGACACTTCGAGATAGACCGTCAAAAGGGAGGCCTCCGCCTGAAGAAGGCTTTCGAGTCGGACCTGTCCAACATAGAATACCATGTGGTGGTGTATGCCAAAGACGGCGGGCATCCACCTCTCTCTTCCACTGTGGAGTTCCCCATCACCGTTGTCAACAAGGCCATGCCGGTGTTCGATAAGTCCTTCTATGCCGTGTCCGTGAACGAGGATGTAGCGGTTCACACACCAATCCTGGGCATTAATGCCACGAGCCCTGAGGGCCAGAGCATCATCTACACCATTGTGGAGGGGGACCCCGCGCTGCAGTTCGACATCGGCTTTGACACCGGCGTCATCAGCGTTATCAACTTCCTGGACTACGAGGTCGCCGCCTCCTACCGGCTGACGGTCCGGGCCACAGACTCCCTGACGGGCGCCAGGGCGGAGGTCGATGTAGACGTGACAGTTCTGGACGTCAATGACAACTCTCCGGTGTTTGAGAAGATGTCATACCGGGCAGTCTTGTCGGAGACGGCGATGATTGGAACTCCGGCGCTGCAGGTCGTAGCAACCGACCGAGATTCGGAGAAGAACAACGCGGTGCGCTACCAGATGTTCTCGGAGATCTACAACAGCACGGACTACTTCCACATCGACAGCAGCAGTGGCCTCATCCTGACCGCTCGCATGCTCGACCACGAGCTTGTCCAGCGCTATGAGTTCATTGTCCGGGCGACGGATAACGGCTTCCCGCCTCTGAGCAGTGAAGTATCAGTCACGGTCGTGGTTAACGACATGAACGACAACCCTCCCATCTTCAACCAGCTGCTCTACGAAGCCTATGTCAGCGAGCTGGCACCCAGAGGCCACTTCATCACCTGCGTTCAGGCGTCAGACGCTGACAGCTCAGACTTCGACAAACTGGAGTACGGCATCTTGTCGGGAAACGAGAGGATGAACTTTATGATGGATGGGCAGTCTGGAATCGTAACACTGTCGGGCCATCGCAAGCAGAGGATGGAGCCGACCTACAACCTGAACGTGTCTGTTTCTGACGGCGTGTTCACCAGCACGGCCCAGGTCCACGTCACGGTCCGGGGAGCGAACCTCTACAGCCCTGCGTTCGCCCTGAACACCTACGACGGGGAGGTGCGCGAGAATGCCCCTGTGGGCACCAAGGTCGCACAGGTGAGAAGCATCTTCTACTGTATTCAGCTCAGGGTTCTATCAGTAGTGTGTGAGATTGTCATCTCACAATATGTCTCTCATATATATTTATTAGGGCTGTCAAGCGATTACAATATTTAATCGCGATTAATCGCATTATTTTATATGATTAATCTCGATTAATCGCAAAATTATTCAATCTATTTAATCTGTTAAAATGTTACCGCAATAAATCTAAACAAATAGGCATAACTGGAAGATAATGTACATATAACAAATTCTGATGGAACACAACTTAAATTGTGAGGGAGTTTTTTTCACTCACAAACTACTGCTGTAGGCCTATAATAAACATCATCCACAAAATTTGACATGCTCTGGAATACAAAATACATTTAAGACATGTTGTCTCATAACCTATTACGATATCCTGCTCCATAATATTAAAATCTTACTCAAACATACTTCAGATACTTTAGCAACCACAGATTGACCTTAATATTGAACAATACAGATTATATTTTGTTGAACCCAGTCGGCAGCTCACTTCTTTTGCGAGTGTTGTCTGCCATATATTACCGAAGCGAAAGCTGCTGCTGCTACCGCTATCGCTGCTAACGCTGCTGTTGCTGCTAGCCTTGTGCTTTGCTTGCATGTGATAGTTTAGGCTGGAAGAACTCAAGTGATAACTAAACTCAGCCTGACAATCAGTACACAAAGACATCGTTTTGTCAACCGAGCCGTCTCGCAACTTTTTGAAATGGAACTTCCCATCTAAAAGCCCTCTCTCCTTCATTCAACTATCGTCGGCAGTTGAAGTCATGTGACGACAGGTGATTCCCAGGGTCAATAAGAAACCTGCGTTAACGCACTATTATTTTTTTGTTGCGTTAAAGTGAGATTGCGTTAACGCGTTTTTAAAGCGTTAACTTTGACAGCCCTAATATTTATTATTATTTATTTTCCCACTCTAACTCATCCCTAATTTTTTGCTCTACATACACAACGTTGGTGTCAAAATGTTTATCTTGGTCACAATTGCGTTGCCTGTATTGGATTTTACGTTCCATTGCACGTTCTTTCATTGCAGGGGATTGTTCCCTTCTGTGAATCTGAATTCAAAGCGGTGTATCTATTCATTTTATTCTTGATATATTGAATCTGTATCGTCTCCCAGGTGAAGGCGACAGACGCAGACCCAGGAGTATTCGGCCAGATCTCCTACTCGTTCGCCAACGATGTGGGCAAAGACCAGTTCAGCGTCGACGCCAGTGGGCAGATCACCACACTGGAGAAGCTAGACCGTGAGGAGCCAGATAACAGGGACGTTATCCTGAGCGTAGCAGCCCGGGACGGCGGAGGCAGGGCCGCCTTCTGCACGGTGCGTGTCGCCCTCCTGGACGAGAACGACAACAGCCCTCGCTTCAGAGCCACTGAGTACCGGGCGTCTGTGAAGTCGGACGTGGGGAAGGGCTTCCTGGTGACCCAGATCCAGGCGGTAGATCCTGACGACGGGGCGAACGCCCGGGTGACATACTCCCTCTACAGCGAGGCCCACGTCCCCGTGGTTGACATCCTGGAGATCGATCCCGACAACGGCTGGATGGTTACTAAGGGCAGCTTCAGCCACCTGCGCAACTCTGTGTTGTCGTTCTTTGTGAAGGCGCTGGACGGAGGAGTCCCGGTCAGACACTCACTGGTCTCTGTCTATATCCACGTCCTGGCGCCCGACGCACTCCTGCCAGCGTTCAGCCAACCGCAGTACTCCTTCTCTGTCCCTGAGGACACGCCCCTAGGCTCTGCCATTGGGTCCATTCGCCTTGTGATCCCGCCCTCTCTGACCTCTGCTCCCGTGTCGTTTGCCCTGGTGAACGGTGAGACTGGCGAGAACAACCAAGATGGCGTCCTGGTGGTGGAGAAAGACACTGGGGTGGTGAAGGTGGACAAGCCCCTGGACCACGAGCTCATCAAGGCGTTCTACTTCAAGCTGACGGCCACACTGCCGCAGGCCAAGATGGATGCCGTCACCAGCGTGGACGTGGAGGTGCAGATCCTCGACCTCAACGACAACAAGCCGGCGTTCGAGTCCAGCTCGTACGAAGCCACCGTCATGGAAGGGATGCCCGTGGGGACCAGGATCATCCAGGTCCAGGCCTCCGACCCAGACTCCGGAGCCAACGGGCAGGTCACCTACAGCCTGGGGACATCGGCCAAGGGCGAGGCTGAAGGCGCGTCCCCAACTTTCTCCATCGACAGCAACAGCGGCTGGGTATCCAGTCTGAGGGAGCTGGACCACGAGACACACCCGTCCTACACCTTCACCGTGGTGGGCTCGGACCTGGGGGAGGCTCTGGCGCTGTCTTCCACCACCACGCTGATGGTGGCCGTGTCGGACGCCAACGACAACCCCCCCCGGTTTGTGGAGGAGCGGTACTGGGGCTCTGTGCGGGAGAGTGACCCCCCAGGGGAGGTGGTGGCGGTCCTGAACACGCGTGACGACGACAGCTCCAGCGTGAACCGGCAGGTCAGCTACCACATCACAGGTGAGTGGACATAATCAGCTCTGAGGAGGGGGTCTAGTGTGTGTGTGTGTGTGTGTGTGTTTGTATGTACGTGAGGATTCTGTTGTGTGTTGAACCTCTATACACTCTGTTGAAGTCCCTATCCTTCTGTGTATTTGCCTCCCTATATGAATATGCTCATCATGACTCCTGTGGTGTTTGTGCTGGTCTCTCTGTGCCTGGCATGTTGATATGAGGATCAGTATGCAGCTGGCTGCCTCACATCCTAACCCATCTGAACACAGCTTGGGAATAAGCATGGCTGGAATGCTCACAGCGCTATATGAAGGACATGAAACACGATTCATGAATATTTAAAACTATTCAGATGTATGTTGATCAAGAAACAAGCGCCATGGTAACGACTTGAATACTGCTGACATCCATCCTGCTAGATAAGCATTTTTTCTCAGGTGAATTATGACCCCTTCCCCTGACGTGCCTCAAAATTACTGCTTGCCCACACGCTGGCGAAGTTGTAAATAGCGTTGTAGTCTAACAGTATGAATGCAGAAGTAGAAGAGAGAGACAGAGAGAGAGAGAAGAGAGCATCGAAAGAAAGTCCTTAAAGACGTGTTGACCGATATTTTCTTGAGCTAATTGGCAGGCAAGTAAAGAGGGATGATGCTGTGGGGGGAGGGGGCGAGGACCACCCTGCTGATGGGGGGAGCAGGAGAGACTGGGGGGAGCAGGAGAGATGATGGGGGGAGCAGGAGAGATGATGGGGGGAGCAGGAGAGACTGGGGGGAGCAGGAGAGATGATGGGGGGAGCAGGAGAGATGATGGGGGGGAGCAGGAGAGATGATGGGGGGAGCAGGAGAGACTGGGGGGAGCAGGAGAGATGATGGGGGGAGCAGGAGAGATGATGGGGGGAGCAGGAGAGACTGGGGGGAGCAGGAGAGATGATGGGGGGAGCAGGAGAGATGATGGGGGGGAGCAGGAGAGAGGATGGGCGGAGCAGGAGAGATGATGGGGGGAGCAGGAGAGACTGGGGGGAGCAGGAGAGATGATGGGGGGAGCAGGAGAGATGATGGGGGGAGCAGGAGAGACTGGGGGGAGCAGGAGAGACTGGGGGGAGCAGGAGAGATGATGGGGGGAGCAGGAGAGATGATGGGGGGAGCAGGAGAGATGATGGGGGGAGCAGGAGAGAGACTGGGGGGAGCAGGAGAGATGATGGGGGGAGCAGGAGAGATGATGGGGGGAGCAGGAGAGAGACTGGGGGGAGCAGGAGAGATGATGGGGGGAGCAGGAGAGATGATGGGGGAGCAGGAGAGAGACTGGGGGGAGCAGGAGAGATGATGGGGGGTGCAGGAGAGACTGGGGGGAGCAGGAGAGATGATGGGGGGAGCAAGAGAGATGATGGGGGGAGCAGGAGAGATGATGGGGGAGCAGGAGAGAGACTGAGGGGAGCAGGAGAGATGATGGGGGGAGCAGGAGAGAGACTGGGGGGAGCAGGAGAGATGATGGGGGAGCAGGAGAGAGACTGGGGGGAGCAGGAGAGATGATGGGGGGAGCAGGAGAGATGATGGGGGAGCAGGAGAGAGACTGGGGGGAGCAGGAGAGATGATGGGGGGTGCAGGAGAGACTGGGGGGAGCAGGAGAGATGATGGGGGGTGCAGGAGAGACTGGGGGGAGCAGGAGAGACTGGGGGGAGAGATGATGAAGGGTTTGGGAGATCTACCACCCCACGGTACGTTAATGAGCTATGCACAGATCAGTGCTGATCTGTGGGCATCTGTGAAGCGCTCTGTGATATGGCTTGTGGGGCTACACAAATACAATTTGATTAGATTTTAGAAAAAAGTGGAAATTCAGATACACTCATACTTGATGAAAACACTCAAGTCGGAACAGGCCCTAACATCCCACACCAAATAACACGTGATTTCATGTAATAGCTGGCGGCACATACTTCATCTTGGCTGTTTTATTTTGTTATTGAGTTCAGTCCTGCGTTGTTTTGTGAGCAGTTCCTCTCTCTCTCTTCGACATCCTGGGTTTATTAAACTCCTGGAAGATGTGGGGGTGTTGATGTCGCTTTCGGCAGCAAATCGCTCTGCCTCTCGACCAGCCATCGAGACAGCTCCCATGCCTGGTCTTCCAGAATTCATCCATCTAGTCCACATAAAAGTTTCATAATTGAACGTGATAACAAACACGCAAGGAGAACAAGCTCATGAATTATTAAGTGTTGATGATGTTCTGTAGCGGAACAAACTAAACGTATTTCTATCTGTATAGTGTCTCACTCACTCACATACTTCATTCACTTTCTCACTTCACTCACTTCACGCACGCACTCACTCGGAGAGGGGGCATACTAGAGTAATCAAACCTTACTTCTGATTAAGCAGGATCACTGGCAGATTTGTCTTGATAAATATAAGCATATCAGCATTTTTAGGAGTCAACCTGTTCCTCTTCTCATCTAAAATATGTCCTGCTGTGCTGAAAAGTCACTCCCTATCTACACTTGTACAAAGTCCGGAGAGGAAGACTCGTGTTGCTTGTGCAAGAGCAGGAAAGCGGTCTTTATTGGCCTTCCAAAGAGCAGTGGCTGTCCGTGACTGTTTTCGTTCGAATGCGGGTCTCACAGAGTAACGACGCACAACCGACTATTTCCCGATAGACAAAAACTATGACAAACGATATAGTATGGCTTCAAAATTTACAATTAGGAGGCTAACAAGTAACACTAGCAGGTAGTAGCATTGCTAGGGTATTATGCTATGTTATTAGGTAACGGAAGCTATATAAAGCTAGCTAGCTTCCGTTGTGGAAAAATAACTCTGGTGGAAGCGTCGGAAATATTTACGCATCTAAAGGTTAAAGAATAATTTCTTACCACTGGCGGCTTGAAATGCCTATATAACGTTTATTGAAACGTCTCTGATAGTAGTTCTCGCAGATTTTATGTCATCTGATCGGCCATGTTTGATCGGCCGTTTTGAGAACGCCGATCAAAACCAATAATGGGACTGTCGGCCAATATGGATCGGCACCGATCAGATTGACGCATCCCTACTTACTGGCAGTCTTTGTAAATACAGTGTAATATATAATTAGGTGCACTTTACGCGTATCCTCCCACCTTTCTGTTTGGAACTCCCACTTTCCCCAAGACATTTACTTTGACATTACATTTACATTTATGCTTTTAGCAGACGCTTTTATCCAAAGCGACTTCCAAGAGAGAGCTTTACAAAAGAGCATAGGTCACTGATCATAACAACGAGGTAGTCCCAAACATTGCAAGCATCCAAAACATGAAGCATACATTGTGAAAAACCAAACAAGTGCCAAAGGGAAGACCCATAAGAGCATGCAGTTATACAAGTTACAAATTAAAACAACATGAACCCCAAAAAGTGCAAGACTTTACCTGTAGAAGAACAATCAACAGTAAAATATTTCACAGCGAGTATAAGAGTTCAAGAGTTAACTTCGTTATAACTAACCTACAAGAGCAAGTCTCTCAATATGAGTCTTATCCTGGAGGAAACTAACATCAGGTCCAATCAAGCATCCTAAGTGCCGTTGTACTCCCGGAACAAGTGCGTCTTGAGCCTTTTCTTGAAGGTGGGGAGACAGTCAGTGTCCCTGATGGAGGTGGGGAGCTGGTTCCACCATTGGGGGGGGGGCAGGCAGGAAAAGAGCTTGTGTTGGGACCGGGCGGTCTTGAACGGTGGGACCACCAGGCGGTTGTCTGAAGAAGATCGTAGGTGACGGGTGGGGGGTGTTAGGCTGCAGGAGAGACTTGATGTAGTCGGGTGCAGTTCCGTTCACTGCTCGGAAGGTCAGTACCAGGTCTTGAATCTGATACGGGCATTGATGGGTAACCAGTGGAGAGAGATGAAGAGCGGGGTAACATGGGAGCGTCTGGGTAGATTGTAGACCAGGCGGGCCGCTGCGTTCTGAATCCTCTGAAGAGGGCAGATTGCACATGCTGGAAGACCAGCGAGCAGCGAGTTGCAGTAGTCCAATTTGGAGAGGACCAGTGCTTGAACAAGCAGCTGGGTGGAGTGCTCAGACAGGTATCTACTGATCATCCGGATGTTGTAGAGGGTGAATCTACACGACCGGAAGACTGCAGCAATGTGGGCTGAGACCCTCCCACTTTCCCCACGACCCTCCCACGTTCCCCATGACCCTCCCACTTTCCCCATGACCCTCCCACTTTCCCCATGACCCTCCCACTTTCCCCATGACCCTCCCACTTTCCCCACGACCCTCCCACGTTCCCCACGACCCTCCCACTTTCCCCACGACCCTCCCACTTTCCCCACGACCCTCCCATTTTCCCCACGACCCTCCCACTTTCCCCACGACCCTCCCACTTTCCCCACGACCCTCCCACTTTCCCCACGACCCTCCCACTTTCCCCATGACCCTCCCACTTTCCCCACGACCTTCCCACTTTCCCCATGACTCTCCCGGAACGCATATTGAAAGCGCAACTTGCCTGTTCTTGCTCATGTGGCAGGCAATCTGCGATTTTACCCAAGTGCGCCCTGTTTGTAAATAGCCCGCATCGTTAAGTCAGACAGTCTTTGCGAACAATTAACGCCTGGAAACAGGCGCAAACGGCTTGATAAATGAGGCCCTGTGTGTTTCTACATGTTTGAGTCATTAGTGATGGAGCAGTGAAGAAGCTGTTGGTGAAGGGCCCTTATTGAAGTTGCTTAATGGCTCCCTATGTACATATGCACACACACACACACACAGCAGTCTGAAGTGTGTGAGCAGGTTTGTTCTGGTCTCAGTGCTGCTGTAGGGGGATGTGGCGTTCAAATGTTTGCAGTTGAACGCACATACGCTGTAGTTACAATGTAGTGTAAAGACCCTGGTTTTCAGGTCAGTGTGAGAGGTCAGAGGTCAGGGTCATTACTGATGCTGTGTGTCTTCAGGAGGGAACCCGCGGGGAGTGTTTGCGCTGGGCCAGGTGCAGGGGGAGTGGAAGATGTACGTGAAGAGACCCCTGGACCGCGAGGAGCAGGACCTCTACACACTTAACGTAACCGCTAGCGACGGACTCTTCGTCACCAGGGCAACGGTGGAGGTGGCGGTGACAGACGCCAATGACAACAGTCCCATTTGTGACCAGGTCAGTTTGTCCTACACACACACACACATGCATGCATGCATCTCATACAACACACACACACACACACACATGCATGCATCTCATACAACACATTCACTCACCCACACTGTGGGCCCCATATTCTAACGCTTTTGTGCCACTTCAGGCGCATTTGTTTCGCAATGTGCGTGTAAAAGCATGGCGAGGTATGTACAAACATGCCGCACTGAGGTAAAAGCGCAGACTGCCTGTCGCGGGAACTGAAAATGGCAAATTGCGCTTTTCCGTGTCATGCATATGCATTCACGGGAGAGTCAAGGGGAAAGTGGGAGTTTCCCATAAAGAGATGGGAGGGGATGCGTAAAGTGCGCCTAGTTATGTATTCGGCGGTATGTACAAAAACTGCCTGTAAAAGTGCACCTCTATTTTGCGGTGAAAATTCTCCGCTTTTTAAAAGCCGGCTTAAACCAGGATGCGCATATGCCTCCTGGTGAAATGGCAGTTGTAACCCGAGCAAGACGAAGACAAAGGCCAAAGGATTTTTGCCACAAGGATCACACCTTTTGAGTTGAATGAACACAAAATCATTAAGCGGTACAGATTAAGCAGCCATGCAATATTACAGTTACTTGAAGAAATCAAAGATTACATTGAATCTCCAACTCAGCGTTCACATTCCATTACAGCAGTTGTTAAACTCCTAGCTACATTACAAATATTGGCATCAGGATCATTTCAAACAGTCATCGCTGTTTTGACTTCGGTGGCTGATCCATGATAGAAAGAGAGAAGGAGGCCCATTCAATTGCGTGATTAAATTAACGGCGTTAACGCAAACCCAAATTAACGGCGTCAATTTTTTTATCGCGCGATTAACGCTCTTTTTGACCAAGCAAACTTTGTTTTTTTCACATTCTGTTGCAACAACTACTGACGTTAGAAAAACTACAATACCACACCGGATCTAGCTAGACCGGAATCAAAACAACAGGCACGCCACACACTTGTTTGGGCTTGCGAGCCGGCTAAAGAGTAGTAGCAGAGCCCCTATACGGATTAGACATTCTCTGGTAGTAGGCTAACGTTACGTTTTGAGTTGATTGCCAGTGCCAGACACCAAAATGGATGCCAATAAGATTCTGAATGGAAAGCTTACTTTTAAAAGGTTGCCAAATGGTTCCATTGACAAGACCAAAGTGATCAGTGTGTTCTGTCGTTGTGAACTGAGCTATCATCGCAGCACGTCGTGGTGAGCTATCATCGCAGCACACAGCTGATGCGAATTCTCCGCCCTCTCGTCAAAGCCAGGCGATTGCAATGTTGTTTTCAATTTAAAAAAAACATTTGCACGAAATCCTAACCACTTTTCCATGTTGAGAAAAGCATTAACATTTGAAAAAAGAATGGATGAAAAAGAAATCAAGGGACATTTACAATAGATAAAAATGTGCGATTAATCGCGATTAATCGCGAGTTAACTATGACATTAATGCGATTAATCGCGATTAAATATTTTAATCGTTTGACAGCTCTAGTACGTACATGAGGCCCTGTGTGTTTTAACTGTGTGTGTTTTCCCTGTGTGTGTGCAGGCGCTGTACACTGCTTTGCTGCTGGAGGACGTGGCGCTGGGCCGGGTGGTGGTGAAGGTGGGGGCGTCTGACCCAGATCTGGGGCTCCACTCCTGGCTGCAGTACTCCCTGCAGGGCCCAGGGGCCCTGGACTTCACTATGGACCCTGACACCGGTAACCCTCTCTGCTGTTACACCCAGACACCAGTGTGTATGTGGTGGTGTGTGTGTGTATATATGGTGTGTATGTAACGTGTGTGTGTGTCCAGGTGAGATCCAGACCGCGGCCCCTCTAGACCGGGAGAAGACCCCGGTATACCGGCTGGTTGCCCAGGCAACAGACGGGGGTGGTCTGTGGTGCCGGTCTGTGGTGCAGCTCACCCTGCAGGACGTGAACGATCACGCCCCCGTGTTCTCCCTGCCGCTGTACACAGCCAGCGTGTACGAACACACAGCACCCAAAGCCCTGCTCACACGCATCCAGGCCAGCGACCCCGACGAGGGTGAGACCACTTCCTGCTCCTCTCTCTCTCTTCCTGATCCTCTCTTCCTGCTCCTCTCTCTCTCTTCCTGCTCCTCTCTCTCTCTTCCTGATCCTCTCTTCCTGCTCCTCTCTCTCTCTTCCTGCTCCTCTCTCTCTCTTCCTGCTCCTCTCTCTCTCTTCCTGATCCTCTCTTCCTGCTCCTCTCTCTCTCTTCCTGCTCCTCTCTCTCTCTTCCTGCTGCTCTCTCTCTCTTCCTGCTCCTCTCTTCCTGCTCCTCTCTTCCTGCTCCTCTCTTCCTGCTCCTCTCTCTTCCTGCTCCTCTCTCTCTCTTCCTGCTCCTCTCTCTCTCTTCCTGCTCCTCTCTTCCTGCTCCTCTCTTCCTGCTCCTCTCTTCCTGCTCCTCTCTCTCTCTGCCTGCTCCTCTCTTCCTGCTGCTCTCTCTCTCTTCCTGCTCCTCTCTCTCTCTTCCTGCTCCTCTCTTCCTGCTCCTCTCTCTCTCTTCCTGCTCCTCTCTTCCTGCTCCTCTCTCTCTCTTCCTGCTCCTCTCTTCCTGCTCCTCTCTCTCTCTTCCTTCTCCTCTCTCTCTCTGCCTGCTCCTCTCTCTCTCTTCCTGCTCCTCTCTTCCTGCTCCTCTCTCTCTCTTCCTGCTCCTCTCTTCCTGCTGCTCTCTCTCTCTTCCTGCTCCTCTCTCTCTCTTCCTGCTCCTCTCTGCCTGCTCCTCTGTCTCCCTTTCTGCTCTTCTTTTCCTGCTCCTCTCTCTCTGGTAGAGGTTTGTGGCTCATCCTGCCTGTATCTCAACCTTAACCACTTTCTCTTCCTCCTCCTCCCCCCCCAGGCTCCAGTCGCAGGGTGCTGTACTCCCTGGCTGACTCTGCAGGGGGCAGCTTCTCCATTGACCAGACGACAGGCATTGTGGTTCTGGAGCGTTCCCTGGACCGCGAGCAGCAGCCGTCCTACCTGATCACGGTGCGGGCCTCCGACCAGGGCTCGCCGCGCCTCTCCTCGCTGGCCAACGTGACCGTGACGGTGCTAGACATCAACGACAACCCCCCAGTGTTCTGGCGTCGTGACGCGCTGGCCAGCGTGGCGGAGGACGCGGCCCTGGGGGAGGAGGTGCTCAGAGTGCACGCCGCCAGCAAGGACATCGGCACCAATGCAGAGATCACATACAGCATCCGCTCAGGGAACGAGCACGGGAAGTTCCACATCCACCCTCTGACTGGTGAGGAGAGCGGAGAGGGGAGAGGGGTGCAGTGAGGAAGGGTGAGGGAGGATGATATGCTCACATGAAGGGTTGGGAGGGAAGGACGTAGAGTTGGTCTGTTGACGCCCTCTTTAACCCCTCCTCTCCCCCCCCAGGAGCCGTGCTGGTGTCCAGCCGTCTGGACTATGAGACCTGTAAAGACTACTTCCTGACTCTCGAGGCCACAGACGGCGGGACTCCGCCCCTCAGCGCCGTCACCACGGTGAACATCAATGTAACGGATGTCAACGACAACGCCCCCATGTTCAGCCGGGATGCCTATGCTGCTGTGGTAGCAGAGGATGCCGCTATAGGGGAGCCCGTCGTCAAGGTGAGCCACGCAGCAGAGATGGTACAGTCCACACAGCAGAGATGGTACAGTCCACACAGCAGAGATGGTACAGTCCACACAGCAGAGATGGTACAGTCCACACATCAGAGATGGTACAGTCCACACAGCAGAGATGGTACAGTCCACACAGCAGAGATGGTACAGTCCACACATCAGAGATGGTACAGTCCACACAGCAGAGATGGTACAGTCCACACAGCAGAGATGGTACAGTCCACACATCAGAGATGGTACAGTCCACACAGCAGAGATGGTACAGTCCACACATCAGAGATGGTACAGTCCACACATCCTCCACTCAGGTAGAAGAACAGATACTCATGGTTAAAAAGACGGTAAAAGTACTGACTAGTCAAACAAAGAAGTGTGGGCTCTGACATATTCTTCAGGAAAAAGTAACCATGACTACCACCTGTTTTAGTGTCACACTGGTAACTGGACCTCACATCATATTAATACATGAAACCAAAAATATATTATAGACGCATTTGTGCATTTGCCAGGAATCCTTTTTGACACAGACAAATTCGAACATTTCCCTCATATAGAGGAGAGGAGAATAGAGAAACCTAAAACATAGTAGATTCAAGCAGAGCAAAGCAAGCACAATGAAGTAGAGTACAGTAGAGTCCTTATCAAGTACTCATCAATGATGAAAACCTTTTGTTGGAAACTTTCTTTCCAAAATACTTTTTCAACCTTTTGAAACTTTCTTTTAAAATGTTTCAACCTTTCAAAACTTAATTTCTTAAACCTCAAAACTAGAACACAAAAAAGGTTCTAGTTCTTTCAAACATTTAACCTTTCCAAAGTTTTTTTTAAATGTGTTTTCCCCACGCACTTTAAAAAAAAAAATATATATATATATATATATTTGACCTGTGTGTGTGTGTATAACCTGTGTGTGTGTATGTAACCTGTGTGTGTGTAAAACCTGTGTGTGTGTGTGTATAACCTGTGTGTGTGTGTGTGTGCAGCTGACAGCAGAGGATGTGGACAGCCAGGTGAATGGGGAGGTGGAGTACTCCATCATTAGTGGAGACCGAGACAAACACTTCTACATAAACCCTGCCACTGGCCTCCTGAAGATCAACAAGCAGCTGGACCGAGAGATGGTGAGACACACACACAGGTTACACACAATAAACCTTTAGATTTATTGGTAGCTTAGTTTATTTAAGCAAATATGACAAAAAGTGCTTCTCAACAACATTACCTACCCTGCTTTAATGTGGTTTCTCATGGGCAAGTCAGAAGTTAGTTTTGTGTGCTTGCTCCCCAGGTGTCAGGGTACTCTCTCTCAGTCAGAGCCCAGGATGGAGGCTCCCCCCCCATGTTCTCCACTGTCACGGTCAACATCGACGTCTCCGACATCAACGACAACCCGCCCACCTTCAGCCCGGCCAACCTCACCACCGTCATCCAGGTGAGGGGAACCCCGGGGGTTCAGTGAACACACTTTTAAAAACCTCAACAAATCTATAAATGTTGATCTCCTGTTTCTCCTCCTCCTCTCCTCTCGTCCTCCTCCTCTCTCCTCTCCAGGAGAACAAGGCTATTGGCACCAGCATCCTCCAGCTGTCCGTCACCGACCAGGACTCCGCTCACAATGGTCCTCCGTTTGAGTTCCATATCCTGTCTGGCAACGAGGGCGGAGAGTTCCTATTGGAGCGCGACGGGACTCTGGTAGCCAATCAGGTGTTCAGGAGAGAGCTCGCCACGGAGTACGTCATCATGGTCCAGGTGAGGAAACCTTCTGATTGGCCAGCTTTACCCTGTAGCTATTGTGATTGGTCCCGCCATGCTGAGCTGTCCCTGCGTGCAGGTGAAGGATTCTGGGAAGCCTCGCATGTCGTCGTCGTCCACGGTAACGGTGCGTGTCATAGAGGAGAGTCTGCACAGGCCCGTGGCGTTGCCCCTGGAGATCAGCATTGTCACCATGGAGGATGAGTTCCCAGGCGGGGTCATAGGTCAGCTCCATGCCACCGACGCCGACCCGTATGACGCGCTGGTGTTTGGCCACGCCCCCCCAGCCCAGCGCAGCCTCTTCAAGATCAGCCCCCGTGACGGCCGCATCATCGCCCTGAGCGGGCTGGACGCAGGACGCTACGCCCTCAACGCCACGGTGACAGACGGACGCTTCACCGTGAGCGTGCCCGTGAGCGTGCACGTGCGGCAGGCGTCCCTGGAGATGTTGCGCCAGGCGGTGACTGTGCGCTTTGAGAGCGCCGCGCCACACCACTTTGTCGCCACGCACCTCGACGCTGTCGTCCGGGTGCTGCGGGTCGCCGCGGAGACGCAGGGGAAGAGGGACGAGCTGCACGTGCTCAGTCTGCAGCCCGTGAGCGGGACGCAGCAGCTGGACCTGCTGGTCGCCGTGGAGACGGCAGAGGGAGGGTTCTACCAGGCGGCGTACCTGACGCAGAAGCTGAGCGCTGGCAGGAGGAGCCTGGAGCACCTGCTCAGGGTGTCGGCCATCCTGGAGAAGAACTGCTCCGGCCTGGACTGCAGGGGGGGGCGCTGTGAGCAGAGCATCCAGCTCGACTCACACCACCTGGTGGTCTACTCCACCCCCAGGATCAGCTTCGTGTCTCCTCGCTTCCACCGCTCCGCCCACTGCTCCTGCACAGGTACTTCAAGACACACCTCACACACACCTCACACACACCTCACACACACCTCACACACTCCTCACACACACATCACACACATAGTAACATCTCAGTAACCCCCCCCCCCACACAGACTCCAGCTGCCCCCCCTCAGGGCTGTGTGAGGGGCAGACCTGCCCCGGGGACATGCAGTGCGTGGCCTCCGGGGGCACTGCTGGGCCCTACGTCTGCCAGTGCCCTGCTGGGAAGCTGGGGGAGTGTGCAGGTGAGTGTGGAGCACAGACCCTCTCTCTGTGTGTGGGGGTGTGGGTGTGGGTGTGGGGGTGTGTGTGTGGGTGTGGGTGTTGCCTCAATCTGCATGTGTGTGTGTGTGTGTGATAGTATGATCAATACAGGTTTCTTCTTCTTGGGGTGTGTTTGTATGCAGGTATGGTGTGTGTGTGTATGTTTCTAGTCTATGTTTACCTCTATTCTTAGGAAAATACTGTGTGTAGGGACTCTTGTGACTGTATCCTGTGTGTGTGTGTGTGTGTGTGTGTGTGTGTGTGTGTGTGTGTGTGGGCAGGCCAAGCGTCTCTCAGCTTCTCAGGGAACAGCTATATAAAGTACCAGGTTTCAGACGGCCTCAGAGGAGAGATGAAGCTGGAGCTTCGAATCAGAACCCTGCAGAGCCGAGGAATCATCATGTACACACACTCTGACCCCTGCACCCTGCTCAAGGTACACACACACATATACTCCTCGTAGACACACCCTACATACACACACACACTCCTCACACACACCTCACACACACACACAAACACCACACACACACATGGACTTCAGACGCTTATGTTTCTGCACTACTCATCTGTTTGTTTGTAACCTGTTTTTCTGTTGAACTAAACTGTAATGACCGTTCACAACTGTTTCTTTTACAAAGGACATAACTGACTCTGTAACCCCCCCCCCCCCCCCTCTCCATGGCTCCTCCCCCAGCTGGAGGAGGGAAGGCTGTGGTTCCAGCTGGACTGCGGCAGCGTCCCTGGCGTCCCTGGCAGTGCCTTGGGAGCTCTGGGCATCTCAGGGCGGCCCGTCAACGATGGCAAGTGGCACTCCGTGTCCCTGGAGCTGAACCCCAACTTCACCAGCCTGGCTCTGGACGACAGCTACGTGGAGCGACGCCGCGGACCCCCACGCATGCTGCCTCTCGGCCCTGACGGGGCCATCTACTTTGGAGCCCAGGTGGGCGTGACTGACGTTTCATCCTCATAAGCATCAGCTGTTATAACACCACAGCACCCTCTAGTGGGGATCTACAGTTACAAATCCAGCTGACGTCTCCCTTCCTGTGTGTGTGTGTCCAGGTGCAGCCCCCCAACCCCGGCAGCCTGCTGGACAGTAAAAAGGGGCCCATGGTGCTGGATGGCTTCCAGGGCTGCCTGGACTCAGTGGTGCTCAACAACAACCAGCTGCCGCTGCACAACAAGCGCAGCCGCTACGCCGAGGTGGTGGGTCTGACGGAGCTGAGGCTTGGCTGCTACCTCTACCCCGACGCCTGCCTCGCCCTGCCCTGCCTCAATGGGGCCACCTGCACCAGCCTGCCCTCTGGTGGTGAGTGCTGGAACAGAAGCTGTAGGGGATTGGGCACTGGAATTCTCTCACTTCCTCCTCGTTGTTCAAGAGGAGACACACGCACACACACACACTCATTCACACACTTACACACACTCATTTTTTCATTTCCTGGCTATATCGCACAACAAACATAAGCTAGTCTACGAAGCTACCATGGAGCAAAGCAGAAGGCAACAAGAAGAATCTCTGCTTTCACTGTATGTGTGGGGAAAAAACTTAGAAAGGTTGAATTCATTTGTGCTTATTTGGGGGGGACTAGAACAACTTGAACCCTTTTTGTGTGGGGAGACAAAACTTTTTTTTAAGTTTCGAAAATAATACATTTAAACAAATAACGATTTAAAATAAAAAGTTTTAAAAGGTTGAAAAAATATTTAGCTACAAATATTTTCCAACTAAAAGTTTGCATCACTTGATGAGGACTCTACTGTACTCTATTGCGCTCTGCTCTGCTCTAATCTTTCTGTATTAGGCTTCTCTGTCCTCTCCTTTCTGTGTGTTTGGGGAAAAAACATTTAAAAACATTTACCAGAGTCCTTTTAAACATGAGTATATTTACTGCCATCTCTGATGAACAGACTCGCACACGCACACGCTCACACACACCTGTATCTGAGAGGTCTGTGACCAGTCTCCCACACACCTGTATCTGAGAGGTCTGTGACCAGTCTCACACACACCTGTATCTGATGAGGTCTGTGACCAGTCTCACACACACCTGGATCTGATGAGGTCTGTGACCAGTCTCACACACACCTGGATCTGATGAGGTCTGTGACCAGTCTCACACACACCTGGATCTGATGAGGTCTGTGACCAGTCTCACACACACCTGGATCTGATGAGGTCTGTGACCAGTCTCCCAGGACGGTACAGTCTCTGTGAGGGATGGAGGAGGAAGTCATTGATTGCTGGTAACCATGGTGCTGTGCCATGTTCCGTGTGCCAGCTGGCAACCCTGGTGTCATGGTTACCTCTCCAGAGACAGGGGTCTCCCTGTCCAACATCTCAGATGAACTCATTAATGTGTCATTACCACTCAGGTCCCCTTCTCTGCTCTTTCCATCTCTCTTATCTCTCGCCTTATTTTAAGAACGTATGTTACGTTTTCAGCCCCTGTTTCCTATCCCCCATCATCGACCTCTACAGACTCATCATATTTCCTGTTGTCAAATCTCACAAACAAACACACACACTCATGCTCTGATACCCCCTGTTATTACTGTTGTCATGCCACTCATGCTGTGATACCCCCTGTTATTACTGTTGTCACGCCTGACTTCTGTCTAAAGGTTATCTGGGGCTTTGTGTGTGTGTGTGTGTGTGTGTGTGTAAGCTCACTCTGATAAACACAATGGCATTTCCCTCGTTTGCCAAGGTGATTTCCCTACTGTGCGTGTGTGTTTGTGTGAGCTGGAATGTAAGTGTTGTGAGCCTGCGTGTGTGTGTGTACCAGAGTGATTTCCCAGAGGTGTGTGTTTGTGTTCGGGCTGGCAGGCTGGCTCTCACCCCTGCCAAGTCTCCACGGCAACGCTGCCAAAAACCAAAACAATGCATGTGCACACATGAACACACTCCTGCATGTTTGTGATAAAGTGTGTCTGTGTGTGTGTGTGATAAAGTGTGTGTTTTGAATGAAGTGTGTGTGATAGTATGTGTGCTGTGTCTCAAATGTGTGTGTGCCTCTAAGCTCTGTCCCAGTACCACATGTCTCCTTTATCCTGAGCACTTCATTTATCCTCTCCTCCTGTCTCTTCTCTCACCATCTTTCTTCTTTCGCCTTCTCCCCTCTCTCTCTCCCTCCCTCTCCCTCTCTTCTTACCCTCTCTTCCTCCACCTCCCTCCCTTTCTCCCTCCCCCTCTCTCCCTTCTCTCTTCCTCCCTGTCTTCTCCCTCTCTTCTCACCCTCTCTTCCTCCACCTCTCTCCCTCCTTCTCTCTTCCTCCCTGTCCTCTCCCTTTCTTCTCTTCTCTCTTTTTTCTTCCATGTGCTCTCCCTCTCCCAGGTTTTGCGTGTAGTTGCAGCCTCCAGTACACCGGTGGGCGCTGTGAGACAGAGGTGACGGCATGCATTCCCAATCCGTGTCAGAACAGCGGCGTGTGTAAAGCCCTCGGCAATGCCTTCCTGTGTGGCTGTAGACGAGGCTTCAGAGGGTTGACGTACGGATCTATCTACATATATATATATATACATATCTGTCTGTCTGGATATCTATCTACTCATTTATGTATTTTAGTTTTATCTTTCTGTACCAATATCTCTCAATCCATCTATCTATCTTTCTATCTACGTATCTTTCTATCTACCTATCTTTCTATCTACCTATCTTTCTATCTACCTATCTTTCTATCTACCTATCTTTCTATCTACCTATCTTTCTATCTACGTATCTTTCTATCTACCTATCTTTCTATCTACCTATCTTTCTATCTCCTTCCTGCCCATCCGTCCGTCCGGGTTTTTCTGACCCTGTCCTGTGCTGCTGTGATTCCTGTTGCGCTCAGGAGGTGGCAGTGTGAGCTACTTCCTGCGTCTCAGAACTAGAGCCACTTCATTCTGATTGTTGCTATTCTCACTGTTATATATATGAATACATATATATATATATATATTCACACACACTCATCTCTCTCTGCCTCCCTCTCTCTTTCAATTTCTCTCTGCCTCCTTCTCTCTCCCTCCCTCTCTCTGCCTCCGTCTCTCTCTCTGCCTCCCTCTCTTTGCCTCCCTCTCTCTCTTTCCATCTCTCTCTGTCTTTCGTTCTCCCTGTCTATCGTCTCCCTCCCTCTATCTCTTGTCTCCCTCTAACTCTCCCCTTCCTCTCTCCCCTCTCTCGCCTTGCTGTTTCTGACTCTTTCGTTTGTGTTGTGAGACGCTGTTGTCTGAAGACAGAAGATGGTCTGATGTCTCCTTCTACTCCCTATCTCTAACTCCAATTCCCTCCATCCCCTCCTCCCTTTATCCTTCCCTCCCTGCCCCCTCCCTAACTCTCCTCCAACTCCCTTCATCCCTCTCTCTCCCCCTCCCTCTCTAACTCTCCTCCCCCCACCCTCCCTCTCCCCAGATGCCAGGAGGATGTGAACGAGTGTGAGCGGGGCTCTCCGGAGGGGGAGTGTGAGAATGGTGGGGTGTGTGTGAACACTCGCGGATCCTTCTACTGTAACTGCTCCCTGGGCTTTGTGGGGCAGCGCTGCGGGCTGCGGCCCGTGGTGGTGCCCGACATGCAGGCTGGCCACGCCCTGCTGGGGAAGGAGGAGCTCATTGGCCTGGCTGCCGTGCTGCTTGTCATCATCGTCCTGATCGTCCTCTTCATTGCGCTGAGGAAGAAAGTGTTCCAGAAGAACTACTCCCGTAACAACCTGTCCCTGGTGCAGGACCCGGCCACGGCCGCCCTGCTCAACAAGGCTAACGGGCTGCAGTTCTCAGCACTGCGCTGCTCTCCGGCCGACAGCCTCAACTTGTACGCAGAGGCGGGGCTGGGGCCAGGGCTGGGGGTCGGGGGGCCCCCCCAGGTGCCCGTCAGGCCGATGGCGTACACGCCGTGTTTCCAGGGCGACCCACGCTCCACACTGGACAAGATGGCGGATGGGCGGGGGGCGGAGCTGACCGAGATGACCACCTTCCACCCTGAGTCGCCACGGATACTGGGCAGTGGCGGGCGCAGGGGCGTGGTGGTGTGCAGCGTAGCACCCAACATGCCGCCCGTGTCGCCATGCCGATCTGACTGTGACTCTCTCCGCAAGAGCCCTTGGGACGATGAGGGTGAGAGAGATGCAGTGTGTGATCTTCTTATCCTGACACACTGTGTGTGTGTGTGTCTTATAAACCATCTTGTTTTCCAGGATGTGCAGTGTTGTCAGCAGCACATCCATATTCATATTACACAGAATCATCTCCTGGTTAACAAGTTCTTTCTACTAATTAGACAAGCTGGTTGGCTTCACATGTTTAGGTGTGGGTGTGTGTTTGCTGCCAAGCAGCCTTTTCTGCCTAAGTCAAAGCTGGGTGTGTGTATATTGTGCTATAACAAAGACTCAAGGTATTGACAAGCTTTCCCCCTGAATTTCTCTCTCTGTGGCCTAGCGTAGTTCATGCATTATGCACGCACACACAAACGCAGTCCCTCAGCCAACCACTGTTGCCAGCCAGTCTCTTGTAGACATACAGTCTTGGTCAATCTTGCCACTCAGTTGAATCATTGTTAACCTCCTCCAGTCTAACATGATGCCCTTCCCTGACCCCTGACAGGTAAGATGGTGGACATGGGCGACGAGGTCACCTGTTTCTCCGGGAGCAACAAAGGAAGCAGCTCCGAGGTCCAATCATTGAGCTCCTTTCAGTCCGACTCCTGCGATGACAACGGTAAGACCTGCCCTCTTCTCCCCATCATCCAGCTCAGCGCTGTAGCCGCCACCATGGCAGCCATCACCATGGACGCCAGACATGTAGACACGTCACAGGATGTTGTCACCAGGCACAGTGGAGCTATGTTGCAGTGTAGTATATCCAAGTGTAGGATATGTAAGTGAAGGATATGTAAGTGTAGGATAGGTAAGTGTAGGATATGTAAGTATAATGTAGAAGCATATTGTATGTCCTGTAGTTTTGAATCAGCCTGCATGTTAGATGAGTTATCCAGTCGTAGAACTATTATTCTCAATAGCCTAGCTAACCTTGTAAGCCTAGCTATCTTAGTTAGCCTCTCTAACCTAGCTAGCATTGTTAGCCTAGTTAGCCTTATTAGCCTCGTTAGCCTAGCTACATCCTCATCAGCACCATGGTAGATTCATCAGCTGGTTCCTCAAACTGCTGCTAGCTGAATGTTTCATCCTGCTGGTGTTGTGTTGCTGTGCTCAAGTCACATCGCTTGAAAGAGCTGGGGTGTTTTCATAGTTATTACAATTATTTTAATTTGTTTCCATAAAATGTGGCTGTTGATGTCTAAAAAGCTGCTGATTTGACAATATCTGACACATGGTCAGCCACACTGTGGTGATGATGTTGTTGTTGTTGTTGTGGTCGTGTCAGTTTGTCTGTTTTGGTTTGGAGTTAAATGTCTGTCTGCTGCTTCTTATTTTCCAATCTGCATTGTCACCATAACAACCGTACATAGCTGGGGTTACCACATCCTGCCAGCCATGCCCACATCCATGTTGCCATGCCAACATCGATGCCACTTCCATTCTGTATCCATGGTCACAGGTCTAAGCAGAATTTAGCTCTGCTGTCTCCGGGTATCACTGGGTCATCTGTGGAAATCCTATTTTCCTGGGGGGTGTTCCATTAACGTAGATTAAGGAAAAGCCAGGCTCACTTCAGCGAGAGTTCCGTTCCATTCAGGTGGCTTATTCTAGATCCAGCTAAGTAACCAAGGTAACTTATACTTCTGAACTAACCTGCTCCGTGTCAGTCTAAAAGTCGAGCTAAATTAGGATGTCTTGCAAATCATTTTAAACATGCTGATACAGAATGGCAAAAGACAGTTCATTCAAGTGAATTCCAGCCCGCAAAGCATTTTTGTTCCGTCCGTGTTTGGAAACAGAAGTGCAGACTTTTTGACCCAGCATGAATTAATTTACGTGTTAACTTAATCTCCAAAGAATGTATTAATTTAAATAAACAAGTTAACAAATAATGTCACTTTCACTGTTTTCAAAAGCCATTGGTTAATTGACATACAATAAGGCCTAAAATAAGCAATGGGTTTTGACAAGTATAGTCAATGATGGCGTATCTGTTCTTCAACCCTGTCGATGAAAGTGCTCAGATTATACAAAGAGTGTTTATCCCACCAGCCCCAAGGGTCTTCAGAGACTGAAGTAATGCTTCCCTGACCAGTATCTGTGGAAGCGGTATAGGTTCAGCAGGTCCAGCATAGTTTATCTAGATCGATTTTATTGTCTTCCTTAAAACATATATATATATATATATACATACAGTATAGAAAAACACTTAAACAACACTTAAGGATGGCAATGAACACATAACAGCAGCCTACCATCCTTTGTAGAAAGTAGAGTAGTAGACTATAGTATTAGAAATGTGGGTAGTAGACTGCAGTCTATGTAGGTACTGTAGGCCTAGACTATGTAGCCTGCTGGAATCACACGCAAGGAAGCAAACTCACTGTGGCCAAGCCTTGACCACTGTTCAGTCTGTCTGCATCTCTGTGTGTCTTTGCATGTGGGACATTGTTGAACAGGGTTGGTGACTTAGAAAGGTTTAGCAAAGGCAACTATGCCAGGAAATAAGAAGGGTATACTTGCTCCAAAACGGCACCTGAATATTTCCATCAGTTTTCCAGGTCATCTTGAAACACAAAGAATCAAGGAGACTTTTTATTCAATTGAATTAAGTATTTTATTGTTTAAAGTATAATAATTGGATTTGGATTAAAAATGCATGCGTAAAAAAATACATATATATTCTTAGTCATGATGAGCAATTTTGAATGACTGTTCTGCCAAGCAGAGTGTACTACAGTTTGGGTTACCTTCTGATCTGAAAGTCGGTGCTGGATCTGTGCAATAATACTTATTTCAGTATTTTAAAGCTCAGCATTTAGCCCATCAGTTAATGTGTGTGGCAAAGTTATTTTGAAGTGATATACACATTTTGTTCAATATGTAAAGACAAAAACATTATTAGCCCACATCAAGTCCAAACCTTGTCTTAAATGTATACATAACCTCCAACTAGAATTTTCAATTGCTGCAGCGTTCTTTTTTTGGTTATTATTCTCAGCCTCCTGTTGAGAATATCGGCCAGTGATTACTGTCAGAATGGTTTCAGGCAGTTCATCAAATTACGCTAATTATCAGTAGGCCTAAATGAACATTAGTTATGTTAAGTAGATTTGGTAGGCCTACAATTTACGAATTTAAACCATCAAAAATGTTTTTCTAGATCGTTTCATCGTTTCACTGTTAATATTGGCATTATTGCAAATATTCGGGATAACTCAAAAATCCAGTTACACTGCTGAAAAAGAACACCGCTTTGCTGGTTTACCCTTTTTGCGATATAACTCTTATTTTCGACGACCGCCTGATCTGGCCTGCTTCGGTTCTCTGTGTGATCGCGCAGTGTAAGCTTATTGAGGTTTGAATTAGCATTGCCTGTTAGTGGAACGGCTTGAGGCTTAAGTCTAAGTTGACGTTTACCTAAGCTAGGTAAGCTTTTTTTTTGCAAGCGCGGCTTTCAATAGCGACGTTGATGGAATACCCCCTGGTGTTTTATTTGTATTATTTCACAGTTGTGTGTTCTTTACCCAAGGCTGTGGTTCAGGTGACTTAGTACTGAAACAGCTGCTCCATGTAAAGAGTTCAATCACAGTTTAAACATGACAGAGCCTTTGAGTTCCTCCAAGTCATGATCATATCAGAGATGACAGCCCAGCCTTGACCAATAAGAGAGAGCCTATAACCAGCCTGACAAATAGGAGAGAGCCTATGACCAGCCTGAACAATAGGAGAGAGTTTATGACCAGCCTGACCAATAGGAGAGACCGTATGACCAGCCTGACCAATAGGAGTGAGCAGCTGTCTGACTGTCTCATGTCTCCTCTTCAAGCCTCCATAGTTACCGTCATTCGACTGGTCAATGATGCTGTCGACACGATCGAAAACGAAGGTACCATGTTCCATCCTCTCTCGCTACTTCTCTTTCTACCTCTCTCTATTCCTCTCTCTAGATCTCTCTACTTTTCTCTCTCTCGTTTTGTGCCTCTTCTTTGACAGAAGGAAATGGCTGATTAAGCTTCAGTTTCTCTCTCACACACACACACACACACTCACACACACTCACACACACTCACACACTCACACTAGGAAGGCATTTGGCCGGGAGTTGTTCCTCTGGTCCTCTGTGATGTTATTGGTCCAGAGAGGATGCAGTGATCTCTGTGACACACACAGTGGGCAGAAAGGTCAGGGCTGAACCAGGCATGTCACACTGACACATACACACACCCTAACACTCACACACATACACACAAGGCACTCACACTAAAACACACTAACACACACACAGCTGCAGGAGAGATCCAATGGGGTTCCAGGAGAGATAAAACAGGATGAACAGAGAGGAGGGAAGAGGGGGAGGATGATGGAGGGAGGAGGGGAGGAGGGGAGGAGGGGAGGCTGATGGAGGGAGGAGGGGGAGGATGATGGAGGGGGGAGGGGAGGAGGGGGGGATGAGGGCTACACGTCTTGCTGGATACACACACACATTATAAACATTATAAACACAAAGCTGTTTAGGATGCATGGACCATTCCTCCGTTCAGTGTAGTCCATTCTTGCACTACATTGTGTGATAGAGTGTGTGCGTGCATGTGTGAGCGAGAGTGTGATAGTGTGTGTAGACGGAGTAGTTAGAACTCACACACACTCACACACACTCACTCATTCTCAAACACACACACAAACACACTCAGTCTTTCAGGAAGCCAGCACCTGTCTGGCACCTCACTCTGTCCTTCCGGCATGCACACACACACACACCACACACTCTTAAGCTTTCTCTTCTCCTGTTTCCTCCCACCTGACAGTGTCAGTCATGGACCAAGGTCAGAGCTACAATAGAGGTGACTCTCTCTGTACATGTCTCTCTCTCTTCCCCTCTCTCCCTCTCTCTCTCTTCCCCTCTCTCCCCCCCCCCCCTCTCTCTTCCTTCCCCTCTCCCCCCCTCTCTTCCTCTCTCTCTCCCCCTCTCTCTCTTCCTCTCTCTCTCCCCCTCTCTCTCTCTCTTCCCCTCTCTTTCTTTCTCCCCCCCTCTCTCTCCCTTCCCCTCTCTCTCTCCCTCTCTCTCTCTTCCCCTCTCTTCCCCTCTCTCCCCCCCCCCCTCTCTCTTCCTTCCCCTCTCCCCCCCTCTCTTCCTCTCTCTCTCCCCCTCTCTCTCTTCCTCTCTCTCTCCCCCTCTCTCTCTCTCTTCCCCTCTCTTTCTTTCTCCCCCCCTCTCTCTCCCTTCCCCTCTCTCTCTCCCCCTCTCTCTCCCTTCCCCTTCCTCTCTCTTCCCCTCTCTCTGTCTCTACCTATCTCTCTCCTTTCCATTTTTGTCTCCCTTTCTCTTCTTTTCACTCTTTCTGTCTCTCTCTTCTTCTCTCTTCTCCTCTCCTTTCTTTTGTCTCCAATCCCCCTCTTTCTAACTACATCTCTCTCTCATCGCATGTCCCTCTCCCACCTGCAGCATGCATCCACCTGTCAGACAGTGTCGGTGGCGTTGACAGCAATGCATTCTGGGATGCTGCAGTTGACGGGGCGAAACCCTCCGTTCCCTACGGCAACCAGGACCACCATCCTCCACCGCTCCTCTTGTGTTTTGCCACGTTTGTAGCCTGCAGCCTCTGTGATGTGTCGTGTGATGTCATGTGATGTGTCATGTGACTAGCTGTGACTCAGTGACAGGAGGTTGCTAATCCTGAGCGTTGCTGCATGTCTGTCATCATCACGATGTATGCAACTCTGTCCAGCTGTGAATCATGTCCCCATGACCTCTGGAAGCCTGGCATGACCCCTGACCTCGACCAGACCTCATCCTGCATGTTGTGTAACCTCCAGAATAAAGCTAACAAGCTCTCTGAACTCAGTTTTTTTGTGCTGGTGTAGCTGTCCATAGACGTGTGATGGAACCTGCTGGCTGTGTTATGGTTCCTGTCTCATGCTGGCTGTGTCCTGGTTCCACAGCATACCACTGGGACACGTCTGACTGGATGCCCAGCACACGGCTTCCTGACATCCAGGAGCTGCCCACCCACGAGGGGGCCCCGGGGGGCCAGGCGGCCCCGGGGGGCCAGGGCCCTGGGTCGGCCCAGTTGGGGGGCAGCAGCCGGGAGCTGGAGACTGATTACTACCTGGGGGGCTACGACATTGACAGCGACTACCCCCCCCCTCACGAGGAGGACTTCCTGGGCCAGGACCAGATGCCCCCGCCCCTGCCCCTGGGGGAGGACTACCAGGAGCCCCCCTACGACACGCTGCCCCCTGCCCAGCCCCCCTCCCAGACCCCCTCCCAGACCCCCTCCACCCAGAGCACCCTGAGCGGGAGAGGCGTCCACATGGCACGTCCACACTTCCACCCCAGCCAGTACCTGCCCCCCCACCAACCTCCCCAGGGGGGGGAGGAGTTCAGCCCACCTCTGGCAGGGGGGGGGGTGCCCGCGGGCAGCGTGGGGGAGGGGGAGGGCTCTTTGAGGCTGTCGGGCGGAGCCTGGTCGGCCTCCGACGCCTCCACGCCGGTGCTGGATGACTCTGCGAGCAGCGACCTGGACAGCCTGGATGACACGCACCGTGGCAATACCGTCACCATGGAGATGCCGCTGCGCCGCGGTGACACCGTCACCATGGAGACACAGCTGCGCCGCGGTGACATCGTCACCATGGAGACGCAGCAGCAGACCGAGGTGTAGCCTCACCGTGACCCTGTCGAGGAGACACTGGGGAAGAGGAGGGGGGAGAGAGCGGGGGTGTGGGGGGGAGAGTGACGGGGAAGCAGGTAGTACTCGAGATAAGAGAGCAGAGAAGTAAGTGAACAGCCAGGATGAGAAGAGAACCTTCTGGAGATGAACCTTCAGACATAAAGAAGTTACAATGGACAAGAGGATAAAGATACAGAATGTTAAAGTGAAGGTAGAAAACAAGGACAATCACCCCCTTATCTAATACCCCCCACCTCCAGGTCAAGCACACTGAACTCTCTACAACCCTAACCTGCCCAGAGCTTGTACAGAATGTGAGACAGTATGAATCCAGTATCAGGATGAAAGGGATGACAATACTAGTGCAATCAAACCTGCCTGTGTCCATATTCCAAGAAAATCATCTGGGGTCTCATTTATACACATTGTGTACGCACAAAACGGGCCTGAAAATGTGCGTACGCCACTTTCCACGCTAAGGTTGTGATTTATAAAAAACGAACTTGACGGGAGAATGTGCGGTCCTCCACGCAAACTCTGACCCTCCCGTAGGCCTACGCACATTTTGGAAACAGTTGGAATTGGGGACACAGATGACCGTACTGTAGTCAGACTGCAGAAAGTAAATGTGGGAAGAACGATTACTCGTAATATTTATATATCTAGCTTTCCTCACACGTTTTTTTGCACTCCATTTCATTATTATCATGAAGATTAAATCCAGCAGTGTTATTTGCGCTTGTAGTCCTACTGAGTGATAATTGTTCCATAAACACCTTGTACAATCCAACTAAAATTTTAGATCAAAATTCAGCGCCGCCTGTCTCACCATCAGATTGTCCACTACGGGGGTGCAGGAAAGGGATATTCCCTGACTGCATGGAATACAGGATAACATCACAAATCCTACCTTTACATAACTGCAGAACACAGTGTATAACTAAATATATTTCTTTAATACTGTGCATATATCCTCATATGTCAAAAACTGGAAGTACAGTCGTTAGGCTCCCGCGCAATCGCTACACTCCACGTCCTCGTTATCAGTCCAGACTTTATTAGACTACTGTTCAGAACAAAACGCTTTGGTTTTGATCTTGACTCAGTGTCACTGGCTCAGTTGACGCCACTCACACTGTTTGTTTTGTTGAGCGATCTACTGGCCACAAAATAATGTGGTTTTCGGGCCTCCACCAATAGGCTAACAGTGTCTAAGAAGTTGCACTTTTTTGTTTTTTTCACACTGGTCGCCATGATTCACCGTAAAGAACAATCGCATGCCAGGGTCATTAATATACTGGATTAGCATTGACTATTTATGGTTAAAATGGGCGTGTTCAGGGCGGGGTAAGATGCTGATCACGTACGCACACTTGGGGGTAGTCTGTGATTTATAAAGGGAACGTTGCTTACAGGTGTGCGTACGCACAGCTTTAGAAATCTGAATTTTGGGGGACGTACGCCTTTTTAGGCTTTTGGGCGAATTTACACATTTAGTAAGAATCTTACGCACAGTTTATAAATGAGACCCCTGGACTTTATTACTACCCCAACCTTTACCGACCCCACCTTGACCTCTTCTGACCACACCCTGACCTCCCACTATGACCCCACCCCGACCACTCCTGACCCCACCCCACCCTGACCCCTGGAGCTGTTGCATCATCCTAACCTTGTCACAACAGTCCTGTCCAGCTGCTCATTTAGTTACACTCTGGCTTTAATGGCATATATTTACTTTTTATATATTTTTTGCACTAGTTTATTTTTTTTACGTCTGATTTTATGATTTTGTGAAACCGTGCCATAAAATTGAAATCCTCCAAAGGACACCAGCGAGATGTATTTCCTTGTAACAGCCTCCATAGAAGATGGCTGAGCTGGAGGTGTTGACTTCCAGATCTGCCTGCAGATGGATGACCTCTCTGTGGCCTGTAGATGGGTGGGTGAGGGGCCCTGGTAAACGCCCAATCCTTCTGTGAGCTGACATCCCTCTGAGCTGGTTATTGTAGTTCACTGAGCTGGTTATTGTAGTTCACTGAGCTGGTTATTGTAATTCACTTCAGCGATCCCCAAAGACACGGAAGCAATAGATCCCAAAAGCCTCGGAGCATCCTGGGACAGGTAGCGTCCTCTCTTTCCCTGTCACACACACACTAATACATACATGCACACACACACTCTAACACGTACACACACACACACACTCTAACACATACACACACACTCTAACACATACACACTCTAACACATACACACACATACACTGCATACAGGTCCCCTGAAGAGAACAATTAAACAGTAAAAAACTGTTTATTAAGTAATAAACATTCTTACATTAGAAAAAAAGTATACATTTGTATTCTGTCTTTATTTTTCTCACTTGTTAAAGTGTGGAGAAGTACCGATTGGGAGGGGCTAGATAGCTAGTGGCAGGTGGTGGGGGATCGCTAGTTAGCTGCAGTCTGAGAGGGGTTAGCGAGCTAGGTGATAGCTAGCTGCAGGCTTGGAGGGTTTAGCTAGCTAGGTGATAGGTAGCGGCAGGCTCCGAGGGGTTAGCTAGCTAGGTGATGGCTAGCTGCAGGCTTGGAGGGGTTAGCTAGCTAGGTGATAGCAGCAGGCTGGGAGGGGTTAGCTAGCTAGGTGATAGCTAGCTGCAGGCTTGGAGGGGTTAGCTAGCTAGGTGATAGCTAGGTGCAGGCTTGGAGGGGTTAGCTAGCTAGGTGATAGCAGCAGGCTGGGAGGGGTTAGCTAGCTAGGTGATAGCTAGCGGCAGGCAGGGAGGGTGCAGGGGGGTGACACCCCACAAGTTTTTCTTTTTTCTTTTTTTGTTTTGCAAAAGATGTAAGTTTGTTCTCAATTCTCTGTACAGTGTACATAGCTAGGTTGTTAAAATGCCCATTTTGTAGATATTGCAATCCCCTACTGCCTCTTTGCTGTTTTTGATGTGGTTATGAACATGGAAACATTATTTTCCTTCTTTTTTTTTACTTTTAAGTTGAAGTGTTTTTATTTCAATTTTTGTCATTCACAATTGCTTTGAAACATAACTACACTTACAATGTACAAATCTGATAATGTAGATGAAATTTGCACGGTATTAAATCACAACAATTTGCATTTCATCCTGATGGTTTTTAGTCTACCTTTTCCTCTGTTATGAAGGGAATTTTCTGATGCCATTGTCTTTCTAGTTTGGAAATGTTTTAGTTTGGAGTAATCCTTTTGCAGGTCTATTCCAGGGTTTTAGGCAGGTTTCAGAACAGGTCTAACTGACTGTACAAAATGAGTTATTTTTTAACAGCTGTTTGTTTGTTTTTTAATCAATGCTGGAAATAAAAAGATTATTGATGGAACGGTTGGTCTTCAGTGTGTCACCTTCCCTAGCGAAAAGAAATCTCATCTAGTGACAAATCTGCCAACTTTATATTAATTTGGAAATCAGTTTTTGCTTTTGAGCAGCAGCAAAATAACTTATAATAAATGATTGTCATGTCTCCTCTTCTGGGCAGCAAACTGCTCCTACAGGAGCTAACCCTAACCTTGTTAGCAGGATTAACCCTGGAAGAAACTACCGTGAAGTTGGAGGTCTCTCACCAGACAGACTCATGTTCCTTGTTTTCCCCCGTTCCTGCCACAAACTGTCTCCACGCGGATCAGTGACTGTTCTCCGGGTTCATCGAAATGAGATACGGGAACCCAGGTAGGTGATGATAACTACAGTCTGAACCAGATGTAAGGATGTTACATAGTGGGGAAGATGAGACTAAATTCCTTACCTGTTAGTTGAATTTGAAGATTTAACATGATACCTTTAGAAATGGCAAGTAACGAAGAACTAATACTTTGTCACTGTATGATTTTTATGGTATCAGTACTTTGCGTCACTATTAATTCAATCAATATTATTTCTTGTCATTGCGAGCCTCTCTTTCATTTCGTGGCTATCACACACAACAAATTAAGTCGAGTCTATGAAGCTACTGTGGAGCAAGGCAGAAGGCAACAAAAAGAAGAACAAATATATATAGTCTATGAAGCTACTGTGGAGCAAGGCAGAAGGCAACAAGAAGAAGAACAAATATATATAGTCTATGAAGCTACTGTGGAGCAAGGCAGAAGGCAACAAGAAGAAGAACAAATATATATAGTCTATGAAGCTACTGTGGAGCAAGGCAGAAGGCAACAAGAAGAAGAACAAATATATATAGTCTATGAAGCTACTGTGGAGCAAGGCAGAAGGCAACAAGAAGAAGAACAAATATATATAGTCTATGAAGCTACTGTGGAGCAAGGCAGAAGGCAACAAGAAGAAGAACAAATATATATAGTCTATGAAGCTACTGTGGAGCAAGGCAGAAGGCAACAAGAAGAATAATAAATATATATAGTCTATGAAGCTACTGTGGAGCAAGGCAGAAGGCAACAAGAAGAATAATAAATATATATAGTCTATGAAGCTACTGTGGAGCAAGGCAGAAGGCAACAAGAAGAAGAACAAATATATATAGTCTATGAAGCTACTGTGGAGCAAGGCAGAAGGCAACAAGAAGAATAACAAATATATATAGTCTATGAAGCTACTGTGGAGCAAGGCAGAAGGCAACAAGAAGAATAACAAATATATATAGTCTATGAAGCTACTGTGGAGCAAGGCAGAAGGCAACAAGAAGAATAACAAATATATATAGTCTATGAAGCTACTGTGGAGCAAGGCAGAAGGCAACAAGAAGAATAACAAATATATATAGTCTATGAAGCTACTGTGGAGCAAGGCAGAAGGCAACAAGAAGAATAACAAATATATATAGTCTATGAAGCTACTGTGGAGCAAGGCAGAAGGCAACAAGAAGAAGAACAAATATATATAGTCTATGAAGCTACTGTGGAGCAAGGCAGAAGGCAACAAGAAGAAGAACAAATATATATAGTCTATGAAGCTACTGTGGAGCAAGGCAGAAGGCAACAAGAAGAATAATAAATATATATAGTCTATGAAGCTACTGTGGAGCAAGGCAGAAGGCAACAAGAAGAATAATAAATATATATAGTCTATGAAGCTACTGTGGAGCAAGGCAGAAGGCAACAAGAAGAAGAACAAATATATATAGTCTATGAAGCTACTGTGGAGCAAGGCAGAAGGCAACAAGAAGAATAACAAATATATATAGTCTATGAAGCTACTGTGGAGCAAGGCAGAAGGCAACAAGAAGAATAACAAATATATATAGTCTATGAAGCTACTGTGGAGCAAGGCAGAAGGCAACAAGAAGAATAACAAATATATATAGTCTATGAAGCTACTGTGGAGCAAGGCAGAAGGCAACAAGAAGAATAACAAATATATAGATTTTGAAAGTTGAAAAAAAAAAAAAAAAAAAACGTTTTTGTGTCGGGGAAAAAAAAAGGGTTTGAAAAAATACTGAACAAAATCTCAATCACTTGAGTACAGGAACGTTAAGCTATGGGTCCAGTTGACGAAGACTTAGTCCACACACCAAAGTATAGTCAGCACATGCTTAGTTTGCTAAAATAATGGCCCTAAATGTTTTAGCGTTTGTGCATGTTCCTGGGGGGATTTGAACCTGCTGTCTCACGTTAAACCCCACAGGGGCCACGTCACAGCTGAGCGCCGCTCAGGGTCATGACACCATTATATACTCTTTTATCATATATATCTCTTACTGATGAACACAGGGCGACAGCCGTCATGGTCTGGTGGGGAAAGATTTGCAAGTGTTTTTGTACATCTTGTATATAGATGTCTTCTTCAAAAAAAAAAAATTCACAGACTGCATCTCATACAAACAAAAACACACACTCATACATACACATAAACACACACACTCATACATACACATAAACACACACACACTCATACATACACATAAACACACACACACTCATACATACACATAAACACACACACACTCATACATACACATAAACACACACACTCATACATACACATAAACACACAGAGCAAAACCACCTCAACGTAAACGGGCCAAGCAACATGACACACACACACTCTCACACAGGGCTGCTTGCCAGGGTTGTCCCAGGTCACACAGACTGTGTCAGAGGTGGTTGTCAACAACCAGCAGGTTATATAACGCTGCCACTGCATACCTCCTGACAGCTGTGTGTGTGAGTGAGTGGGGGAGGGTGACCCCTGTGTCTTGTACCCATAACCCCCCCGTGGCCTCCCAGCCTGCCTCCCAGCCTGCCTCGCAGCCTGCCTCCCAGCCTGCCTCTCAGCCTGCCTCACAGCCTGCCTCCCAGCCTGCCTCGCAGCCTGCCTCGCAGCCTGCCTCTCAGCCTGCCTCACAGCCTGCCTCCCAGCCTGCCTCGCAGCCTGCCTCGCAGCTTGCCTCGCAGCTTGCCTCGCAGCCTGCCTCGCAGCCTGCCTCCATCTCTCCTGGGTTCTGCTGTTTCTCCATCTTCAGCCACCTCCTCTGGACTCACTTCTCTGTTCCAGATTATCCTTTGTTGCTCAACTTCAACTCTGAAATAATTTTGCCTTAAATATCAGCACATCAAAGCAGTTTAGACATTCTTGTGTTGGCATCACATCAAACAAACAGCTTGTGGAGTTTCAAGGACGCCTGTTCTGAGTTTGCTGCTCACCTGGAAGATGAGAGGCTTCAGAATACTGAGAGGCAGGATGAGACCGACTCCCGAGCAGGACACACACACCACCTCGCACACACACCACCTCGCACACACACCACCTCGCACACACACCACCTCGCACACACACCACCTCGCGCGCACACCACCTCGCACACACACCACCTCGCACACACACCACCTCGCGCGCACACCACCTCGCACACACACCACCTCGCACACACATTACCTCGTACACACGTTCTTAGACGCTCCTAAGAAGCTTTTAGCGTTAAGAGCTTCTTAACGAATCTGGGAAACACGGCCATTATCAGCAAAGAAACACCTGACCAGTAGAGGTCTCCCTACCCTCACAGATGCGTACACACACACACACACACACACCTGTCCCTCACACACACACACACACCTGTCCCTCACACAGTGGGCTTGGTGAGGGTGGGGCTGTGTGCTCGTATATAGTGACATGTTTCACACTTCATTCTGTCTGAATGCTTGTGTGTGTGGTACTGAAGATATAGAGCTTTTTTTCTGAAAGTTTGTGTGTGTGATGAATCTGTGTAATGTAGGTGTGTGTAATGAATGTAGGTGTGTGTGTGTGTATATAATTGTAGTGGTGTGTGATGAATTATACAATTAATGTGTGTGTAAACTGTGTGTGTGTGGGATGAATGTGTGTTCAAAATGAGGAAGGCAAAGAGGATGAGTGGGGATGAGAGTGAGAGAGGAGTGGGGATGAGAGTGAGAGAGGAGTTCAAGTTCAAGTTCAAGTCTTTTATTTGTCAGGTGCACAGAGCAACACAAGGTTAGACTGGGCACTGAAATTCTTAAGACAAGACAACGCAAGCACTTGGCATAACATAACATATAAGTACACAGAACAAATTTACATCTATGCTGAGCTTAGATAAGTGAACTTCCTAAATATACAGATAGCAATAAATAAACGACTATACTAACCCTAACACTAAAACTTCCTAAATTACAGATAACAATAAATAGTACGCTATACTAACCCTAATACACAAAAAAAAAAAAAAAAAAAAAAAAAACCTGTTACAACCCTATAAACTAATCTAACCTAAATGGAGTACAGTGCAGTAGTGCAAATTTACAGATCAGTGACTTTGTCAATGACCAAACAGGAGCCTGGTGGCGAGGTACAGTAGTGCAATGTTACTGAAAGAGCAAGGGAGGAGTGGGGATGAGGTGTGTGGGATGAATGTGTGTTCAAAATGAGGAAGGCAAAGAGGATGAGTGGGGATGAGAGTGAGAGAGAAGTGGGGATGACAGTGAGAGAGGAGTGGGGATGACAGTGAGAGAGGAGTGGGGATGAGAGTGAGAGAGAAGTGGGGATGACAGTGAGAGAGGAGTGGGGATGAGAGTGAGAGAGAAGTGGGGATGAGAGTGAGAGAGGAGTGGGGATGAGAGTGAGAGAGGAGTGGGGATGAGAATGAGAGAGAAGTGGGGATGACAGTGAGAGAGGAGTGGGTATTAGAATGAGAGAGGAGTGGGGATGAGAATGAGAGAGAAGTGGGGATGACAGTGAGAGAGGAGTGGGTATTAGAATGAGAGAGGAGTGGGGATGAGAGTGAGAGAGGAGTGGGGATGACAGTGAGAGAGGAGTGGGGATGACTAGTGAGAGAGGAGTGGGGATGAGAGTGAGAGAGGAGTGGGGATGACTAGTGAGAGAGGAGTGGGGATGACTAGTGAGAGAGGAGTGGGGGAGATGGGTGGTATTCAACTCCAACTCCCTGAAGCTACGGCAGCATGTGTAACCACTGCTAATGAAGAGACATGGAGAGAATCTCTCTGACATTTACATTGCATTGCAATTTAATTAATTAAAGTTGATGTAATATGAACACGAGCTCTTGATGAAATCCATAGTGTGTGTGGGGGGAGGCAGCATTCTTTCCCCCACCTGGCCAACCAGGGGGGGTCTAACATACCAGTCAGCCTGGGGAGGAGGGAGGACAGGGGGTCTGGTCGGAGGGGGGAGGACAGGGGGGCTGGCCGGAGGGGGGAGGACAGGGGGCTGGACAGGGGAGAGGACAGGGGGGCTGGCCGGAGGGGGGAGAACAGGGGGCTGGACAGAGGGGAGAGGACAGGGGGGCTGGCCGGAGGGGGGAGGACAGGGGGGCTGGCCGGAGGGGGGAGGACAGGGGGGCTGGCCGGAGGGGGGAAATAATCCTGCCTCCCCCCACACACACTATGGAGGAGCTTCTGTAGAGGGAGGAGTTAGCTGAGTGGGAGGAGCTACATCAGTGGGTGGGGCTAAGTGAGGGTGTTTGGCAATAGGAGCTTTCTGGTTGGGTGGTGCTACCTGAGTGGAAGAGCTACAGTGTTTGTAGTGTCTGCCTGTGTTATACCCGCTTTGCGTCCTGTTATGTATGTGTTACATTACACACACACACCTACGCTCACACACTCGCACATAATTCCAAGGCGTTTACATAGTTAATCGCCCTTTTCCCCGGTGGTTTAAATAAGACATACACCGAGACCATTACAGTACAATATATGTTTCATAATGAACATATATAAGCGTGACAGTATCACTGAACATGTTGACAGAAAAACCCATCATGGACGTGAAGGACATCAAATCTTCAAGCATTTAATTCATTATTTTAATGATTATTATTTACATTGTATTAATTTAGCAGACACTTTAATCAAAAATAAAACACAATTTGAAGGGCAATTTGAACCTTTAACCTCTTGATAGTCATTTAGTTTCTCTAACCACTGAGCTAAACCTTTCAAGCCATTTTATCTTCTAGAACTAAAAGTATGAACCTGTGCATGTGTTTGGTGTTTACATGATTCTGGAGGGTAGAAGTTCAGCAGTCACTCCTCAATGAGTGGCTGCTTGGATGACCAACAGAAAGCCTTGTAAACATTTCAGTCTGCTAGAAAAGTTAATCAAATTCACTGCTGCCTCTAGAAGCGTCCTGTTCAAAGCTCAGCTTCTTCTCCCCTGTCTGTGTGGCCGTTTGAAAATACCTGACTTGTGACATTTCCTGTTTGTTGTTTTGTGCTCCATGCCTTGAAGAGACAGAGGCAGAGAGAGAGAGTCATAGAGAGAGAGGGGGAGAGAGAGGTAGAGAGAGGTAGAGAGAGGTAGAGAGAGAGAGGTAGAGAGAGATCATTAAAGAGAAACAGACACTGACACTGTTGTGGACCCCAGTATTAATAGACCTCTATGTTGCTGTTGTGGACCTTGGCAGTGGGGGGGCGGAGTCTGACTTGTGAAGGGGCACCGTGACGACTCAGCAGATCTGAAGACTCAATCTCATGGCCTCGTGTTGGCAGGGCAACGTAAATGAATTAAACTGGCGCTCGGCCAAACAACGCCCTTCCCATCTACCACACCTCTCTCCCCCTCTCTCTTTCTCTCTCCCTTCCTCTGTTCCTCCCTCTCTTTCTCTCTCTCTTCCTCTGCTCGCCTGTGATGTCACACTGTCTAGGGTCACCACTGTGTAGGTGTGTGTGTGTGTTAGTGCCTGTGTGTCTACCTCTCTCTCTCTACCTCTCTCTACCTCTCTCTACCTCTCTCTCCCCCTCTCTCTCTATGACTCTCTCTCTTTGCCTCTGTCTCTTCAAGGCATGGAGCACAAAACAACAAACAGGAAATGTCACAAGTCAGGTATTTTCATGCCGGCTATCTGGTAATACCCAAAGTTAAGAAAAAAAAACTGCTGGAGGTAGGGCGTTCTCATATAGAGCACCTCTTCTTTGGAACAAATTACCCATCTCAATTAAGGAAGCTGATACTGTCTCGACATTTAAAACTAGATTAAAAACGTTCTTGTTTAGTCAATTCTATGATTGTTAAAGGGAAGTATGTGTGTACTTTCTATGTAAACCTGGGGTGTGTGCTTGCCTATGTGTGTATCACATGTAACTTTTAAATTTTAATTATAGCTTATGTTCACATTGCCCAGCTAGATGTTACAAATAAAGTAAACCTGTTACTGTATATTGTTAGTATTATTATTATTATAGTTCCGTTGCTGTATATTGTTACTGTTATAGTTTTTATTACTAGTTGGAGACAACGGGGGACTGGTTGTTTTCATCCTTATTCGTATAAGTATAACCTACTTTAGAGTTCTTTCCCCTGGAACAGATTTCATGTTCCAACTGAGGGGGGCTGTCGTTGTTTTGGTGTGTGGGGCTGCATCAAATACCCTTTTTGCTCTGTTAAATTGCTGCACTAGTCCACACTTGACCGGTGGGGATCTCATTCTATTATGACTGTAACTGTTAGCTGCTCCTGGCATTCTCTAATCCCTGCTCTCCTCTCTGTCCCCCCCCCCCACACATTCCCTGTGGTGTGGGGGGTTTGAGCTGTCAGGACCTGCTTGGTCGTCAGTCTGCCTACGCTGAACCAGGTCGTCACCCGGAATCCAGTCTCCATGACGGCCAACAGCGAGTTTCCCGGTCCCATCCAACGTCTATAAAGCCGAACAATGGATTTTGGTGTTTCAAAACCCATTGACACTGTATGACTATGTTTACATTTACATTTATTCATTTAGCAGACGCTTTTGTCCAAAGCGACTTCCAAGAGAGAGCTTCACAAAGTGCATAGGTCACTGATAATAACAACAAGATAGCCCCACAGCATTGCGGGTAGTCAAAGACAAGAAGTACATATTGTGAACAACCAAAAAATAGTGCTAAAGGGAAGAGACCATAAGAGCATGTAGTTAAACAAGTTAAAATAAACTGCCAGCTGCAGTGTTAGGTAGAGCAGTCATCTACAGGGTTAGGTAGAGCAGTCATCCACAGGGTTATGTAGAGCAGCCATCTACAGGGCGAGGCAGGACGAGGCAGAGCAGGGCGAGGCAGAGTAGGGCGAGGCAGAGCAGGGCGAGGCAGAGCAGGGCGAGGCAAAGCAGGGCAGAGCAGGGCAGGGCAGGGCAGGGCGGGCACTGCTGGCTGTCTAGGCGTTCTGCACCCCCTGTGCTCTGGGCCGCTGGTCTCACCCTAGACTGTGCCCTCACCTTCATTCCCGCAGTCTCTGAGGTATGCCATTGAAAGAGTGCTCTTCAAAAATCTAGTTCTCTATCAACTTTTATCATTTTTCTTAGTAAAGCTTGGCTGTTAGTCATTCATATCATAGTTGGACAGTTTTCTTTTTCTGTCCTGGATAATATCAGCGTACTCATACTGAGAAGCCTTTTGATAATTTTTTTTCATGGGGCTCAAAATTCCTGGCGGGGCCCCTGGGTCAGGGTTATCCTGTGTGTGGGGTAATGGTTATCCTGTGTGTGGGGTAATGGTTATCCTGTGTGTGGGATCAGGGTTATCCTGTGTGTGGGGTCAGGGTTATCCTGTGTTTGGGATCAGGGTTATCCTGTGTGTGGGGTCAGGGTTATCCTTTGTGTGGGGTCAGGGTTATCCAGTGTGGGGTCAGGGTTATCCTGTGTGGGGTCAGGGTTATCCTGTGTGTGGGGTCAGGATTATCCTGTGTGTGGGATCAGGGTTATCCTGTGTGTGGGGTCAGGGTTATCCAGTATGGGGTCAGGGTTATCCAGTGTGGGGTCAGGGTTGTCCTGTGTGTGGGGTCAGGGTTATCCTGTGTGTGGGGTCAGGGTTATCCTGTGTGGGGTCAGGATTATCCTGTGTGTGGGGTCAGGGTTATCCTGTGTGTGGGGTCAGGGTTATCCTATGTGTGGGGTCAGGGTTATCCAGTGTTGGGTCAGGGTTATCCTGTGTGGGGTAATGGTTATCCTGTGTGTGGGGTAATGGTTATCCTGTGTGTGGGATCAGGGTTATCCTGTATGTGGGGTCAGGGTTATCCTGTGTTTGGGATCAGGGTTATCCTGTGTGTGGGGTCAGGGTTATCCTGTGTGTGGGATCAGGGTTATCCTGTGTGTGGGGTCAGGGTTATCCTGTGTGTGGGGTCAGGGTTATCCTGTGTGGGGTCAGGATTATCCTGTGTGTGGGGTCAGGGTTATCCTGTGTGTGGGGTCAGGGTTATACTATGTGTGGGGTCAGGGTTATCCAGTGTTGGGTCAGGGTTATCCTGTGTGGGGTCAGGGTTATCCTGTGTGTAGGGTCAGGGTTATCCTGTGTGTGGGGTCAGGGTTATTCTGTGTGTGGGGTCAGGGTTATCCAGTGTGGGGTCAGGGTTATCCTGTGTGGGGTCAGGGTTATCCTGTGTGTGGGGTCAGGGTTATCCTGTGTGTGGTGTCAGGGTTATCCTGTGTGTGGGGTCAGGGTTATCCAGTGTGGGGTCAGGGTTATCCTGTGTGGGATCAGGGTTATCCTGTGTGTGGGGTCAGGGTTATCCTCACTAAAACGCCTCATAATTGCTGCTATTTTTACAGCAGCTTGCCTTGATCAGCAGTTTGTGAAACGAGCTGCTCATTAGCTGATAATTGGCTATCACATAACACTGGAGCTACCCCATACTCCTGTGTTCACATGGGGGAGAGAACCTGTGGCCACATGAAATAAATGCGGTGTGAGCACTCCTGGGTTGCTACAGTAAATGTCCATCCAAGCTTCAGAGCCCAGCAGGGACCAGATGGAGCAGAGCTCTGCTCATTCAGCACCACACAGCGGGTCTGTTTGCCTCAGAGGCTGATACCGTTGCTTTAGACCGTGGAGCGTGAACACTGGGACAGGGGCTGGAACGTCCACACTAACTACGAGCCTTTTAAGATCCCTCATTAGAACACTGGGTGGAACCAGCGAGAACCAGGTCCCCTCCTGGCAGAGGCTGGTGTTCAGAGGCTGGTGTTCAGAGGCTGGTGTTCAGAGGCTGGTGTTCAGAGGCTGGTGTTTTCAGAGGCTGGTGTTCAGAGGCTGGTGTTCAGAGGCTGGTGTTCAGAGGCTGGTGTTCAGAGGCTGGTGTTTCCGGAGGTTAGAGGATGGAAGCACGGAGGCCTTACTGCAGTTTGGTTCATCAGGGTTTGGGGTGCAAGGCCTGATCTGATGCGGCAGCTTTATAGACCCAAAGCTTTTTACAATTCACAAAGATCTTACTTCACTTGGCAGTTTGCTAATCAGACACTAATTGCCAACGGAGGCATGACAGCAACCATCGGAGAGTGCTGCCATTCTTGTACACAGGAGACAAACCCGTCTCTAGGGGAGACAAACCCGTCTCTAGGGGAGACAAACCTCTCTCCGTCTGTAGGGGAGACAAACCCGTCTCTAGGGGAGACAAACCTCTCTCCGTCTGTAGGGGAGACAAACCTCTCTCCGTCTCTAGGGGAGACAAACCTCTCTCCGTCTCTAGGGGAGACAAACCTCTCTCCGTCTCTAGTGGAGACAAACCCCTCTCCGTTTCTAGGGGAGACAAACCCCTCTCCGTCTCTAGGGGAGACAAACCTCTCTCCGTCTCTAGTGGAGACAAACCTCTCTCCGTCTCTATGGGAGACAAACCCCTCTCCGTCTCTAGGGGAGATAAACCCCTCTCCGTCTCTAGGGGAGACAAACCTCTCTCCGTCTCTAGTGGAGACAAACCCCTCTCCATCTCTAGGGGAGACAAACCTCTCTCCGTCTCTAGAGGAGACAAACCTCTCTCCGTCTCTAGGGGAGACAAACCCCTCTCCTTCTCTAGAGGAGACAAACCCCTCTCCGTCTCTAGGGGAGACAAACCTCTCTCCGTCTCTAGGGGAGACAAACCCCTCTCCGTCTGTAGGGGAGACAAACCCCTCTCCGTCTCTAGGGGAGACAAACCTCTCTCCGTCTCTAGGGGAGACAAACCTCTCTCCGTCTCTAGTGGAGACAAACCCCTCTCCGTCTGTAGGGGAGACAAACCCGTCTCTATGGGAGACAAACCTCTCTCCGTCTCTAGTGGAGACAAACCCCTCTCCGTCTCTAGTGGAGACAAACCTCTCTCCGTCTCTAGTGGAGACAAACCCCTCTCCGTCTCTAGTGGAGACAAACCCCTCTCCGTCTCTAGTGGAGACAAACCCCTCTCCGTCTCTAGTGGAGACAAACCTCTTGCCGTCTCGAGGGGAGACAAACCCCTCTCTGTCTCCGTTCGTCTTTGTACACAAGGTCCCCCTGTCAGCTTGACATTACTGCTTAATGAGCGTGCCTGCTACTCGTTCACTTCACAGGTACGTCTGCACATGTCTGGACAACTACACGCCCACTTGGTTCACCCTCCAGCCTCGCTGCTGCGCTCTCTGGACCTTTCGAGAAGTCTTCTGACTAAATACACACTTTGTGTCCTCGACTCGGATGAAACAGGAAGTCTCCTGGTCATGGATATTGTTGTGATTTATTGTATGCATAAAAAGCTACATAGCATCGTCATGGTGATTGGTGGGAGATATGATTGCATATTTGGGGGATGGCCATCCATGTTGGATCAATGTTGTTATGGAAAAGGGTCCCACAAGCAAGCCCGACCTCAGTTTATTCTCTCAGGCTTGAGTTTTATTCATTTAGCAGAAGCTTTTATCCGAAGCGACATATAAGCTTAGTATAAAGTTGCAGTGTACTTCCTTAAAGAGGGTATCTGCGTGTGCTTGAGTGCTTGTTGCGCCGTGCTGGAGTGCGTACTGGAATGTTTGTTTAATTCAGCAAGCTTTTCTCTTCTCTGGACCTCTCAGTGCCTTGAACTCTCTCAACCTCTGGGTGTTGTGTTCTCATTCTTCTTCAAGCTCTTTAGAAGCGGGGAATCCACTCTTGGAGGTGTTTCTGTGAACATCCACTTTTGGAAAGAGGTGTTTTTGGGAACATCCACTCTTGGAGAGAGGTGTTTCTGTGAACATCCATTCTTGAGAGAGGGGTGTTTCTGTGAACATCCATGCTTGGGAGAGGGGTATTTCTGTGAACATCCATTCTTGAGAGGTGTGTTTCTGTAAACATCCATTCTTGAGAGGTGTTTCTGTGAACATCCACTCTTGAGAAAGAGTTGTTTCTGTGAACATCTACTCTTGAGAGGTGTTTCTGTGTTCTATGGGGCTCTGGTGTTATGTAACGTGGGCAGATGCGCCGTAAGACATTGGAACAACTCAATAAAGACATGTGGACCATCTGTCTGCAGGTGAGGTGAGTGAGCAGGAGATGAACATGATGAAGAGCGTGGCTCACTTTCCAGGTCAGGATAGCAACACATGTTCTATTTCTGTAGCGATTGTGTCTGTGGATCTGGCATTACTGACTGGACACGTTCTGACTTTGCTAACTTCATCTCCTGACGGACAAAACTTTTGTATAATTTTTTTCATTTAAAAGAAATTCACCTTTATCCACCCCATAACTCTGCCTAGGAAGGCCCCACATGCACCAAACTTGGTCTGGTTACTCAGTTCCCTCAACGTGAAGTAAGAATCATTTGATGCTGGCATCATTTATTTTCTGTTTTCTTTTTCCAACTTTATCCACCCCATAACTCTCTTTTTCGACTTTATCTTTCAATATTTAGAATATTTTTTTTCCTATTTTTTGGGGTGGTTATATCATTCTTATTAGGGGGGGGGGGGGTGTAACAGGCCACACTGAGGCAGGGCTGGGACTGGCATTTTTGCTCAGACCGGCCCACCACACTCAGTCGGACACCACTGGAGCCTGTTCAGAGATGTGATTGGGCCAGCCCACTGTCAGTATGGAAAATGAACCAATGGGGCTTTATGGGGCGGTCATTGGGCAATTTTGAGTTTGTAAAAAAATAAATAGATATAAAGATATATATATATATCCGCCCCAAGTGCGTCGGCCCACCGGGCACCGGTATTCCAGATGTCCAGGCCTGCACTAAGGTGTTAGGCTGAGGCGTAAGCCACACTCCCACTTATACTTGCAAATATTTTTTTAATCTTTCAAAACCTCTTTTTCGAAACAAAAAAATATATTTTTTTGTTCAATCTTTCAAAACCTCTTTTTTGAAACTCGAGGCAGCCAGGCCGACATCAAAGACGGCAGGCCTCTCGGTGCAGTCAGGAACAGACAGCAGTTACGTAAGCTGCGCTCTTAACGAGACGCGCGCTGGAACAATCAAAGGCTGCCCTCGCGTGAGAGCAGCCAGGCAGCGTGAAAACAACACCGCTCTTATTCCTGTTTCATTCTCAGAGAAATGTACTAATGGCCTGTGGTTATTAATCCTATTAATCCTGAAGTATCTTCACGCAGGTAGTGTAGGGGCAGAGACGTGTTGTCGGAGCAGGAGGAAAGACTTTCACAGTGGAAAGAGGGCCCCTCACTGATCAGTCTGTTAATTTGATCCCACACATCGTGTTTTATTCTAAATTATTTGGTTTTGGAGAGAGCAGATATAGCCTATTATTATGCCACATGAACTGCGTGTGTGTGTGTGTGCGCGCGCGCACGTATGTGTTAAGTGAACCGAGAAAAATAGGACATACTATTTTATTTCATGGAGAACTGGTGTGGTGTTGTACCTGCAGGCCAAGTCCATCGTGAAGGCTGTACCACGGCTGTTAAAAAGTTATTTAAGCGTTTAAAAGCGGAGAGTTGGAGACTGTCCGTCACTTTGGTGAAACCGCGCCAGTCACGTCGGAGACGCGCCTTCTCGGTTCTCTCAGACATGGACTGGAACACGTCGCGGGAAACCGGACGCCAGTTCAGCCTACCTCCATTTGTGAGCGTCGGACGATAACATAACCAGGAATGCTGCTAAAATAGTGACACCAAAACAATAGGCTGCGGCACAATAATTTCAAGATCTTTTTAATACAATTTAGTATCAATTTAGTAGTAGTTATCTGTTCAGATGCCAAGAGCGCTGTAGTATTAACCGATATCTGATTCCGAGTAGGCTAACACTTTCTACATACACTTATGAAGAATATCGTTTCCAATCGCTGCTCATCTGATATAAAATTTCATTTTAATGAACAGAAAGAAATGACTTGTAACCGCGTCTGAGCGTGAAACGAACCGTGCGGTTCGTGAGCTCGGTTTCCAAACACGCGTAGAAGAATCCGCCCCCGACATACCCTGAGCAACGGCCAACCGTCTGGTTCGCGCAGTGTGATTGCGCGCTGGATTCGCAATTTCGAACTGGTCCGATTGCCCAGTTTAATTCAGACGGCACGGTACTGTGCGAGCGGCAAGGCGCAGCAGAGTCGCTCCGTCTGAGCAGCACGGTTCCATGTAAAAACTGAAGAAGAAAAATACGAAGAATTCGTGATAACAGCTTGATTGTCTTCAAAAGAGCTGCTATGAATTTGGACACAGAGTACCCACGTATTCGCCAGTAGCCTATCGATAGGGAATAATCAGGCCAGCAGTTGACGGGACTGGTGTTGCTGGCACCTTATAAACAACCAGATGACGGCACGAGCACTCATAGCAAGTTGACAAACTGCGTGCGTGACAGACACTAAGGAAACAAGTTTGACATTAAGGCTGTCATCCCAATTTGTAGACGGACCAGCAACGGGCTTGTTGTAGCAGCATGTTCGTCAGAACGGCGTTGGTGTTTAATTGACTGGGACCGGGAAGACATAACTCGGCATCGCTAAGGTTTTCGACATGCCAGAGAATGTTACGTTCCTCAGGAACCGCACCACGGATCTGGAGCACAGCCGCGCGCTGGGTCCGGGAGCGCGTCCCGCATGGGTTATCACGGTGCTGGCCACCGTGCTGATATTCACCACGGTGGTGGACGTCCTGGGGAATTTACTAGTCATCATCTCGGTGTTTAGAAACCGGAAACTTAGAAATGCAGGTAAGTACCTTCGTTTAATGTGCGTGTTTCAAGGTAGCATGTGTGTTTCCATCTGTGTGTGTATGTGCACGTGTTAGAGAGCGAGAAAATTGTAGCGAGTGCACAACTGGAAATGTGTGTTTAGTGAAAGCACTGCAATCTCATATTGTGGCGTTTTATTTGACTACGCCGTAGCATTTAGCCTTTAATATAACCTGAAATATGGATTGTAAATGTGTTGTTCTCTTGCCATATATCTGAATCAGTGAGCCGTCTCATTCACAACCATATAAGAGCCCATGCAGACATGCACTGGATGAATGAGGCGGATCTGAAATGAATGAACGGTTACGCCTCCAACTGCGAAACTGCCCAATTTTGGTTATGTATTACATTTCTTAGGTAGGCTAACCACCAGGTATGTAGCTTAAAATAATTGCTCCTGTCTTCATGAGGCGTGTTGACTGACTATAAATCAAAATTCTTCTCCGGGACACACCGAGTTTCGTCTTTCATGTTTTCATATTATTTAAATTATTTATCTTGTTTGATGGGTTACACATAAGGCCATGCTGGTAGTTTGCACGGGCATTGACTGTAATGATAATTTAGTTGTCGTCCTTTGCTCAGTCCCTTCTGGTATCATCAGAAAGCTCCCGGTCTGCACGAGGCGCATACGGCAAACTGATTCCACATGTTTCACGAGAAATGTTCCCCATTCTAAAGATAAACGTATACATTTTCATTGCACTGTAGGAAGCTATAGCCTATTATTCGAGATATTTGTTATATGGAAAATGTGCAGGCCGAGATTGAAACACAATGGATTTCTGCCAGAAATATCAAAACATAGGCTGCAAAGTCTAACAAAGCGGCACTTAAGTTACTGTGCATTTCCCTCAGTATATTATCAGACCTTTAGAATGACACCATTTATTTTTGGTAGGTCTAGGGTTTGCTCTTAACTATTATCTATCAGCAGTTTTTTAGTTATTGAAAATAAGGGGTTTTATCTTAGTGTTAAGTCAAACTCATTTCAGTATGACCTTTCCCCTTTGAGGTCAAATCCCGCTCCTTGGCCGTGATGGCTCGCTACACATGCGGAAGAAAATTTGGAGACTCGAGCTGGATGTGTAACTTGCTCTCCCTCGATCTGTAGTTGAGTTTAACAGCCGTCGCTAAACTGATTTAATAGCGCATAACTTTCGGTTGACATGCCTTTACACGTGCGCTGGGGGGGGGGGGGGGGTGTGACAGTTTGCATTATCTTCCAACACAACACAGTCAGACCAACACAACACACTCAGACCAACAACAACATTTGTGTCTCACGTGTGGTGTAGGCTGCGATCCACATGTTAAAGGAGTCAGATTTGTTTTCTGGTTCGATGCTACTTCCAACCAAACAAAACAGGCCTTTTCCCACTTGTTAGCGCCAGTATTCATGTTCATATTTCCAATCCGGCTTTTGCTGGCTCACTCAGTAAATGGGGTAATGGTCTGTCACGCTCTTTACAAGGCAGGGTCACCCTCACGGCATCATTATCTTCCTGCTTCTGAACTCTGCTCCCGTCATCCCGGAGCAGTTAGGCTATCACAATACAAAGGAAGTCTAAGTGGGCCAGAGGGTAGGAATAAATAGCTGCAGTTATAGACTTATCTAATATAGTTTCATGTATGTATTTGTCGAATATTTTGTGTGTGTGTGTGTATACATGTAAAGATGTATAAGGCTATTATTCAAATAGAAGATAAATATTTCTGGAATTCCAATGTTGCTTTGGCAATATATACATTTGTTCAAAAAATGCCAATAAAGCCCCATAAATTGAATTGAATATCGCTTTAGATAAAGCTGGAGTGTGTGAGTGTGTGTGTGTGTGTGTTGGGGGTTCAGTGTGTGTGCTTGTATTTGTGCAGTGTGTGTACAGTGTGCCTCACTTCCTCTGTCTCTCTCTGTCTCTTTCCCTCTCTTCCTCTCTCCCTCTGTCGCTCTCTTTCTGTGTCTCCCCCAATACAGTGCACCAGCCTAAGTGGTCTGGATTGTCTGTGTGTGTGCTTGATGTTAACGTTGTTATCACTCTGTACCTTATTAATACAACATATGGTTCAGTGTCCCCCACCCTTTCCATCTTACACACTGACACTCTCTCTCTGACACTCTCTCTCTCTGTCTCTCTTTGTCCCTTTCCCTTTCCCTGTCTCTTGTTTCTCCTTTCTCTCTCTCTCTCTCTCTCTCTCTCTCTCTCTCTCTCTCTCTCTCTCTCTCTCTCTCTCTCTCTCTCTTTCACTCTCTCTCTCTCTCTCTCTCTCTCTCTCTCTCTCTCTCCTGTCTCCTGTCTCCTGTTTCTCTCTCCTGTCTCTCTTTCTAAAAGGGTTTAATCCCTCTGCAGCTGTTGCCATCATGTATAATTGATGGATTGGTGGTGTAGTGTAGTTGTACACTGTGTGTGGACCTGGTCCTCAGAGGAATGCTGGCGGTTAGCTGCTAGCTGTTATGTTGGTATGCTATCTGTGTATGCGGTTAGCTTCTAGCTGTTAGCTTGGTGTGCTATCTGTGTATGCGGTTAGCTGCTAGCTGTTAGCTTGGTGTGCTATCTGTGTGTGCGGTTAGATGTTAGCTAAGGGGGTCTCCCTTCCTGTCCTCATCTCTCCTTGCCTTCTTCCTCCCCTTCTGAGAAGGGAGGGACACAGAAAAAGAGAGAACAGGCGAGAGAAGGTAGATGGACGTGTTATTAAAGGTGCTGTAAGTTGAAAAGGTCCAACATCACAACAACCGCAACCGCAATAGATAAGAGAGCCCTCGATTGCAGGTGTACTTGTGCTTACACGTGTGTGTGAGCGTGTGTGCGTGTGTGTTGGATTGAACATGCGTACTGTAAGAGTCCTACCACCACCCCAGCCTGCACCCCCTCACCACCACCCCAGCCTGCACCCCCTCACCACCACCCCAGCCTGCACCCCCTCACCACCACCCCAGCCTGCACCCCCTCACCACCACCCCAGCCTGCACCCCCTCACCACCACCCCAGCCTGCACCCCCTCACCACCACCCCAGCCTGCACCCCCTCACCACCACCCCAGCCTGCACCCCCTCACCACCACCCCAGCCTACATATGTGCCTGTGTGTGTGTGAGTGATGTCCAGCCATCATAGGTGAGTGCTTGTGTGTGTGGAAGAGAGAACGTGTGTTTGTGTGAGTGATGTAAAGCAATCACAAGTGATAGTGTGTCAGTGTGCATCTTCATGTTTTCAGAGAGCAGATTAACATGCCAGCTCTTGTGTATCTCTCCACTTCTCTCTCTCTCTCTTCCTTTTTCTCCTGTTTGTCTTGATATCCCTCTCTCTACCCTTCCTATTTCTCCCCCCCTCTCTGCAGGGGCAGGGCAGTGCTATCAAAGTAAGGGTTGCAGGGTCACCTTGTGTTTCACTGTCATCCCCTCTGTCATCCTTACTGTCATCCCCTTTGTCATCCTTACTGTCATGGCAGCTGCAGGCTGTGCACCCCATCTCTCCATCTCCCCCTCTACCCTCCTCATCTCTCCATCTCCCCCTCTACCCCCCTCATCTCTCCATCTCCCCCTCTACCCTCCTCATCTCTCCATTTCCCCCTCTGCCCCCCTCATCTCTCCATCTCCCCATCTACCCCCCTCATCTCTCCATCTCCACCTCCTTGCCCTGGTCGAAAGTACTAGCTACCCCCCCTGTCCTCCCTGCCCCATCCCCCCTGCCCCGCGCTTAGCCTTCCATTGGCTGCAAGGTGACTTTGAGGCGCGTCACTAACGTGGCATGGTAGAGACACAGCTATGGTTTCACCCTGTGAGAGAGATTGGGGGGGAGCCCCTGCCTGACTGATACGGAGCTCTGCTTTCACCCATATGACTCGTGGTGTAACTCTACTCCCCACAAGGGTGTAAGTGGTATCCCCAGGGGGCTCCCAGGGGGAGGAGGGGGGGGGGGGTCAGCTCAGTGTTTCCCACAGATTAGAAAGCTTATTGTGGCGGGGAGGGGTGGGGGTTGTCAGACCGGGGGGTGGGGGTGGGGGGTGGGGGAATAATTCCGTCGTAATAATTCCTTCGTTAATAATTAGTTACACAGTTATTTTGTTAATAATTTGTTACATTAAATATTCATCCCAAATGATTCACACCTTCACAAAATAAACAACAACTAACATATCATTTCTGCATTATGCATGTAGCAACGCTAAGTGCTAAAAAACTATTTAACTGGTCGGCTCCATGACGCCGGGTAAGTAGCTAGCTCCTGAGACTTCTCACCAAAAGAATGAAGGGGAAACTTTGAGTACTGTAAGTCGCTCTGGATAAGAGCGTCTGCTAAATGACTAAATGTAAATGTGAGTAAGGTACCTAGCGAAAAGTAGCCTCAACTTTCCTCGACTTTCAGCTACGTTGCTAATGCTGAAGGCTCGCTGATATAGCTGTCGGTCTTACTAGAACGGCATATGTATGCATTGTTGCTAACGTGTGCTGGCGTTGTGACTGTGTGCATATGTGAGAAAGACGCATGAGTGACAGAGAGACGGAGGGAGAGCAGGGGAAAGGAAATGCAGCTGAATGAATACGCTGCGTGTTTTAACCTAAATAGCGATAAAAAAAAATGTTTTACGAAATGCAATATGTGGCGGCCGGTGTTGATTCTGTGGCGCACCGCCACAAATTAGTCTATGTGTGGGAAACACTGTCAGCTTCCCTCATCATAAAGGAGGGGGGGGGGGTCAGCTTCCCTCATCATACAGGAGGGGGGGGGGGGGGGTTCAGCTTCCCTCATCATACAGGAGGGGGGGGGGGGGGGTCAGCTTCCCTCATCATACAGGAGGGGGGGGGGGTCAGCTTCCCTCATCATACAGGAGGGGGGGGGGTCAGCTTCCCTCATCATACAGGAGGGGGGGGGGGGTCAGCTTCCCTCATCATACAGGAGAGGGGGGGGTCAGCTTCCCTCATCATACAGGAGGGGGGGGGGGGGGTCAGCTTCCCTCATCATACAGGAGGGGGGGGGGGGTCAGCTTCCCTCATCATACAGGAGGGGGGGGGGGGGTCAGCTTCCCTCATCATACAGGAGGGGGGGGGGGGGTTCAGCTTCCCTCATCATACAGGAGGGGGGGGGTCAGCTTCCCTCATCATACAGGAGGGGGGGGGGGTTCAGCTTCCCTCATCATACAGGAGGGGGGGGCGGGGTCAGCTTCCCTCATCATACAGGAGGGGGGGGGGGGGGTCAGCTTCCCTCATCATACAGGAGGGGAGGCTGTCTGAAATTTTGCCATGAGTGTGGTTGTGTGTGTGTGAGAGATTTTCCTGGGGAACACCCTCCTGGTGAACACCTTCCTGATGAACACACCCTCGGGTGGAGGAAGGCTGGGTGGAGGAGGGCTGGGTGGAGGAGGGCTGGGTGGAGGAGGGCTGGGTGGAGGAGGCTGGGTGGAAGAGGGCTGGGTGGAGGCGGCTGGGTGGAGGAGGGCTGGGTGGAAGAGGGCTGGGTGGAGGCGGCTGGGTGGAGGAGGGCTGGGTGGAGGAGGCTGGGTGGAGGAGGCTGGGTGGAGGAGCCTGGGTGGAGGAGGGCTGGGTGGCGGAAGGCTGGGTGGAGGAGGCTGGATGGAGGAGGGCCGGGTGGAGGAGGGCTGGGTTGAGGAGAGTGGGTGGAGGAAGGCTGGGTGGAGGAGGGCTGGGTGGAGGAGGGCTGGGTGGAGGAGGGCTGATCTGAGGGGGGGGTCCATGCGTACACGCCTGCTCTGAAACTGATATTGATTGTCTCCATGCAACCTTGAAATGTGCTTTCCCATGTGGACGGAATGTTTTAGGACTGAGGCCTAGGGCAGTACTTCACTTCGCAGTACTTCTACTTACTTAGCTGTAATCAGCCCAGTGTGATCACTCCCCATATCTCACCTTCATGTACACTCCTTTATGCTTCAGTACATACTCACATTTCCCCCCTCCTCTCACTGGCACTCTGCCCTCTATCCACTCCCCCTCTCTGTGGCTCCTCCCCTACTGTCTCTAACTCTGCCTCTACATCCTGTCTCTAACTCTGCCTGTACCTCCTGCCTCTTACCCTGCCTCTACCTCCTGTCTCTAACCCTGCCTCTACCTCCTGTCTCTAACCCTGCCTCTATCTCCTGTCTCTAACCCTGCCTCCATCTCCTGTCTCTAACCCTGCCTCTACCTCCTGTCTCTAACCCTGCCTCTACCTCCTGTATCTAACCCTGCCTCTACCTCCTGTCTCTAACCCTGCCTCTACCTCCTGTCTCTAACCCTGCCTCTACCTCCTGTCTCTAACCCTGCCTCTACCTCCTGTCTCTAACCCTGCCTCTACCTCCTGTCTCTAACCCTGCCTCTACCTCCTGTCTCCAACCCTTCCTCTATCTCCTGTCTCTAACCCTGCCTCTACCTCCTTTTATTCTGCTGCTGTCTAGCTGGTGCTTGAGTTGAGTGCCATTCAGCTAATGCATGGTTCTGAACCTGCTCTCACAGCTCTGGAGCTGCCTGCCTGCAGCAGGACAGGGTGGTGCCAGAGTGGACTGAATCAGACTGGCCTTAACCTGATTACCTGAATCTACCAGGTGACTCCCACAATTGACCACGCTGCCTGTCTCTGGGGATTTCAGCGCTGTTACCTTAACATTTTACATAAATAGCATTGATGAATTTCCATAACAATAGGATAACTGCCGCAGGCAGCAGGCAGTCACTTATCTTTGCAAAGACCTGTCACATGTAGCTCAGCTGTAAAAACTCACACACATCTGCATATGGGGTCAATATGATGTATGACTGGGGAGGTGAGAGAGGGGTGAGAGAGGGGTGAGAGAGGGAGGGGTGAGAGAGAGGGGTGAATGGGAGGGGTAAATGGGAGGGGTGAGATAGGGGAGGTGAGAGACAGGGGTGAGAGAGGGAGGTGAGAGATGGAGGGGTGAGAGAGGGAGGGGTGAGATAGGGGAGGTGAGAGACGGGTGAGAGAGGGAGGTGAGAGAGGGAGGGGTGAGAGGCAGGGGTGAGTGGGAGGGGTGAGAGAGGGGAGGTGAGAGAGGGAGGGGTGAGAGAGGGAGGGGTGAGAGAGGGGATAGAGGGAGGGGAGAAAGGGAGGGGTGAGAGAGGGAGGGGTGAGAGAGGGGAGGGGAGAGAGGCAGGGGTGAGTGGGAGGGGTGAGAGAGGGGAGGTGAGAGAGGGAGGGGTGAGAGAGGGGATAGAGGGAGGGGAGAGAGGGAGGGGTGAGAGAGAGGGGGAGGCAGGCATGGTTCATTATGAATGCCTCGCTTTTGGGTTTCCGAGTCTGATCTCGCTGCAGGTCTAACTAGCTGCAGGTCTAACTGCCTGCATCTCTAACTAGCTGCAGGTCTAAGGGGCTGCAGGTCTAACGTGCTGCAGGTCTATGGGGCTGCAGGTCTAACTAGCTGTAGGTCTAACAGGCTGCAGGTCTAACTACATGACATTTACATTTATGCATTTAGCAGACGCTTTTATCCAAAGCGACTTCCAAGAGAGAGCTTTACAAAAGAGCATAGGTCACTGATCATAACAACGAGGTAGCCCCAAACATTGCAAGCAGCCAAAACATGAAGCATACATTGTGAAAAACCAAATAAGTGCCAAAGGGAAGAACCATGCAGTTACACAAGTTACAATTAAGCAACATGAAACTCAAAAAAGTGCATGTGTACTTGTTAAAGAACAATCAACAGTAAAATATTTCACACCGAGTACAAGGGTTTAAATCCGTTATAACTAACAAACAAGAGCAACAAGTCTCTCAATTAGAGTCATTGTGATCCTGGGGGAAACTAACATCAGGTCCAGCCAAGCATTCCTAGGTACCGTTGCCGTTTCTTGAAGGTGGGGAGACAGTCAGGGCCTCATGTACGTACATTCGCAGACGTAGCGTTATTAGCGCCATAGCCAACCCGCAGATTGCTCACGCTGTGAAACTTCAGTTTACGTCGTATTTACGAAACTTGCAGGTCATCAGGTAATCAGCGCCTTTCTCCGCTCACTATACCGTACATTGCGAGCATTTCAAAGCGCAATTGAATGGGCCTCCTTCTCTCTTTCTATCATGAATCAGCCACCAAAGTCAAAACAGCGATGACTGTTTGACATGATCCTGATGCCAATATTTGTAATGTAGCGAGGAGTTTATCAACTGCTGGAATGGAATGTGAACGCTGAGTCGATGTAATTCATCCAGTATCTGTGCTATTGTGTGGCTGCTTAATCTGTAACGTGTAATGATTTTGTGTTCACTCAACTCAAAAAGTGTGATCCTTGTGGCAAAAATCCTTTGCCCTATGTCTAGAGGTGCACTTTCACAGGCGGTTTTTGTACATACCGCCGAATACATAATTAAGCGCACTTAACGCATCCCCTCCCATATCTTTATGGGAAACTCCCACTTTTCCCTGACCCTCCCGTGAATGCATATGCATGACACGGAAATGCGCAATTTGCCATTTTCAGTTCCCGCGACAGGCAGTCTGCGCTTTTACCTCATTGCGGCATGTTTGTACATACCTCGCCATGCTTTTACGCGCAAATTGCGAAACAAATACGCCTGAAGTGGGCGCAAAAGCGTAAATACATGAGGCCCTCAGTGTCTCTGATGGAGGGGAGCTGATTCCACCATTGGGGACCAGACAGGAGAAGAGCTTGGGTTGGGAACGGGCGCTCTTGAGCGATGGGACCACCAGACGGTTGTCAGAAGAAGACCGTAGGTGGCGGCTGGGGGTGTAAGGCTGGAGGAGAGACTTGATGTAGTCGGGTGCAGTCCCGTTCACCGCTCGGAAGGTCAGTACCAGAGTCTTGAATCTGATACTGGCCGTGATGGGAAGCCAGAGGAGGGAGATGAGGAGCGGGGTAACATGGGAGCGTCTGGGTAGATTGAAGACCAGATGGGCTGCTGCGTTCTGAATCCTCTGGAGAGGGCGGGTTGCGCATACTGGGAGACCGGCGAGCAGCGAGTTGCAGTAGTTCAACTTGGAGAGGACAAGTACTTGGACTAGCAGCTGGGTGGAATGCTCAGACAGGTATCTCCTGATCTTCCGGATGTTGTAGAGCAGCGGTCCCCAACCTTTTTTGTGCCACGGACCGGTTTCATGTAAGACATATTTTCATAGACCGGCAGGGGCGGACTGGGAGGAGAGATAGGCACTGCGTTCCTTATATCCAGTTTATTCTGTGATTTTGTTTGATTGCTGTCACGGCAGAAAATCCCGCTTCCAAAGGATGTTGGAAATGGAAGCAGGGTTTTCAGTGCTTTTGTTGCGATCTCAGGATATTCAGCCTTCATCCAAAACACCAGCACAGGCTTCATTGATTGGTAACTATCACCTGTCATGTGTCAAGCGGAAGAGACGCGTGTGATAGTTACCGCTCAATGAATCCCACAAACTTGCTAAAAAATGAGTAAACAAACGTCTTTGCAAAACATTTTTGCCCAGGGGAAAAGGCCCGCAGAGAAGGAGACAATCCGGTCATTTTTCAGAATATAACGTCTTTCAGACTGTGATAATCAATTAAAAGGAAATAATGTTTTTTTCTGTGCGGCCCGGTACCGGTCCGCGGACCGGTGGTTGGGGAACGCTGTTGTAGAGGGTGAATCTACATGACCGGGAGACCGCAGCAATGTGGGCTGTGAGGGAGAGCTCGTCATCCATGGTCACCCCGAGGTTCCTGGCAGAGGATGAAGGGGTCACCGTCGCAGATCCCAGGGTGATTGAGAGATCGTGGGAGATGGAGGGTTTGGCCGGGAAGATGAGGAGTTCTGTTTTGGCAAGTTTCAGCTGGAGGTAACCAGCTGCAGGTCTAACGGGCTGCATGCAGAAGGAACATGTTTGTGTCTTACTTGGTCCTGTCCGTCAGAAGAACATGTTTGTGTCTTACTTGGTCCTGTCCTTCAGTAGAACATGTTTGTGTCTTACTTGGTCCTGTCCGTCAGTAGAACATGTTTGTGTCTTACTTGGTCCTGTCCGTCAGTAGAACATGTTTGTGTCTTACTTGGTCCTGTCCATCAGTAGAACATGTTGTTACATGTTGTGTTTACCAGAATATTAATCTCATTAGCCCCAAGGTCTCTCTCTCTTCAAATCTTTTTTTCCTCAACAGTGATGACCTGGACATATCTGTTGCTGGAACAGTAATCTCCCTTTAATAACCTTGCAGTCCTGCTCCCTAGAAATGATCAGTGATCCTTCTTTTCATGCTGATAATGAGGCTATCAATACGTCTGATGAAATTGGTTGAAACAAGATCTACATTGTTGACAAAAACCATCAATGATAGACGGCTCCCAGAATAACCACCACAGGCTGGAAGATGACTCTCATCACCAAGATAATTACATCAGATTTTACAGACGAACAGCAGTAATGAAAACCATCTCCTTCGTCCTAACACTCACATAATTGTGTGTTCTGTCAGCCTCCCTAACCCTAACCCTCCAATCTCTGGGTTAGGGTGACTCAGCTGGGGAGCGTATTAGCTCCTGTTAGGGTTAGAACATGTTTGTGTCTTACTTGGTCCTGTTAGGGTTAGAACATGTTTGTGTCTTACTTGGTCCTGTTAGGGTTAGAACATGTTTGTGTCTTACTTGGTCCTGTTAGGGTTAGAACATGTTTGTGTCTTACTTGGTCCTGTTAGGGTTAGAACATGTTTGTGTCTTACTTGGTCCTGTCCGTCAGTAGAACATGTTTGTGTCTTACTTGGTCCTGTTAGGGTTAGAACATGTTTGTGTCTTACTTGGTCCTGTCCGTCAGTAGAACATGTTTGTGTCTTACTTGGTCCTGTCCATCAGTAGAACATGTTTGTGTCTTACTTGGTCCTGTCCTTCAGTAGAACATGTTTGTGTCTTACTTGGTCCTGTCCGTCAGTAAAACATGTTTGTGTCTTACTTGGTCCTGTTAGGGTTAGAACATGTTTGTGTCTTACTTGGTCCTGTCCGTCAGTAGAACATGTTTGTGTCTTACTTGGTCCTGTCCGTCAGTAGAACATGTTTGTGTCTTACTTGGTCCTGTTAGGGTTAGAACATGTTTGTGTCTTACTTGGTCCTGTCCGTCAGTAGAACATGTTTGTGTCTTACTTGGTCCTGTCCTTCAGTAGATCATGTTTGTGTCTTACCTGGTCCTGTCCTTCAGTAGAACATGTTTGTGTCTTACTTGGTCCTGTCCTTCAGTAGAACATGTTTGTGTCCTACTTGGTCCTGTTAGGGTTAGAACATGTTTGTGTCCTACTTGGTCCTGTTCGTCAGTAGAACATGTTTGTGTCCTACTTGGTCCTGTTCGCCAGTAGAACATGTTTGTGTCTTACTTGGTCCTGTTCGCCAGTAGAACATGTTTGTGTCTTACTTGGTCCTGTTCGTCAGTAGAACATGTTTGTGTCTTAATTGGTCCTGTTCGCCAGTAGAACATGTTTGTGTCTTACTTGGTCCTGTTCGGCAGTAGAACATGTTTGTGTCTTACTTGGTCCTGTTCGTCAGTAGAACATGTTTGTGTCCTACTTGGTCCTGTCCGTCAGTAGAACATGTTTGTGTCTTACTTGGTCCTGTTCGCCAGTAGAACATGTTTGTGTCCTACCTGGTCCTGTTCGTCAGTAGAACATGTTTGTGTCTTACTTGGTCCTGTCCGCCAGTAGAACATGTTTGTGTCTTACTTGGTCCTGTTCGTCAGTAGAACATGTTTGCGTCTTACTTGGTCCTGTTTGGCAGTATAACATGTTTGTGTCCTACTTGGTCCTGTTCGTCAGTAGAACATGTTTGTGTCCTTCTTGGTCCTGTTCGTCAGTAGAACATGTTTGTGTCTTACTTGGTCCTGTTCGTCAGTAGAACATGTTTGTGTCCTACTTGGTCCTGTTCGTCAGTAGAACATGTTTGTGTCCTACCTGGTCCTGTTCGTCAGTAGAACATGTTTGTGTCATACTTGGTCCTGTTAGCCAGTAGAACATGTTTGTGTCTTACTTGGTCCTGTTCGTCAGTAGAACATGTTTGTGTCTTACTTGGTCCTGTTCGTCAGTAGAACATGTTTGTGTCTTATTTGGTCCTGTTCGTCAGTAGAACATGTTTGTGTCCTACTTGGTCCTGTTCGCCAGTAGAACATGTTTGTGTCTTACTTGGTCCTGTTCGTCAGTAGAACATGTTTGTGTCCTACTTGGTCCTGTTCGTCAGTAGAACATGTTTGTGTCCTACTTGGTCCTGTTCGTCAGTAGAACATGTTTGTGTCCTACCTGGTCCTGTTCGTCAGTAGAACATGTTTGTGTCATACTTGGTCCTGTTAGCCAGTAGAACATGTTTGTGTCTTAATTGGTCCTGTTCGTCAGTAGAACATGTTTGTGTCTTACTTGGTCCTGTTCGTCAGTAGAACATGTTTGTGTCCTACTTGGTCCTGTTCGTCAGTAGAACATGTTTGTGTCCTACTTGGTCCTGTTCGCCAGTAGAACATGTTTGTGTCCTACTTGGTCCTGTTCGTCAGTAGAACATGTTTGTGTCCTACTTGGTCCTGTTCGTCAGTAGAACATGTTTGTGTCCTACTTGGTCCTGTTCGTAGTAGAACATGTTTGTGTCCTACTTGGTCCTGTTCGCCAGTAGAACATGTTTGTGTCCTACTTGGTCCTGTTCGTCAGTAGAACATGTTTGTGTCTTACTTGGTCCTGTCCGCCAGTAGAACATGTTTGTGTCTTACTTGGTCCCTTCCGTCAGTAGAACATGTTTGTGTCCTACTTGGTCCTGTCCGTCAGTAGAACATGTTTGTGTCTTACTTGGTCCTGTTCGTCAGTATAACATGTTTGTGTCCTACTTGGTCCTGTTCGTCAGTAGAACATGTTTGTGTCCTTCTTGGTCCTGTTCGTCAGTAGAACATGTTTGTGTCTTACTTGGTCCTGTTCGTCAGTAGAACATGTTTGTGTCCTACTTGGTCCTGTTCGTCAGTAGAACATGTTTGTGTCCTACCTGGTCCTGTTCGTCAGTAGAACATGTTTGTGTCATACTTGGTCCTGTTAGCCAGTAGAACATGTTTGTGTCTTACTTGGTCCTGTTCGTCAGTAGAACATGTTTGTGTCTTACTTGGTCCTGTTCGTCAGTAGAACATGTTTGTGTCTTACTTGGTCCTGTTCGTCAGTAGAACATGTTTGTGTCCTACTTGGTCCTGTTCGTCAGTAGAACATGTTTGTGTCCTACTTGGTCCTGTTCGCCAGTAGAACATGTTTGTGTCTTACTTGGTCCTGTTCGTCAGTAGAACATGTTTGTGTCCTACTTGGTCCTGTTCGTCAGTAGAACATGTTTGTGTCCTACTTGGTCCTGTTCGTCAGTAGAACATGTTTGTGTCCTACCTGGTCCTGTTCGTCAGTAGAACATGTTTGTGTCATACTTGGTCCTGTTAGCCAGTAGAACATGTTTGTGTCTTAATTGGTCCTGTTCGTCAGTAGAACATGTTTGTGTCTTACTTGGTCCTGTTCGTCAGTAGAACATGTTTGTGTCCTACTTGGTCCTGTTCGTCAGTAGAACATGTTTGTGTCCTACTTGGTCCTGTTCGCCAGTAGAACATGTTTGTGTCCTACTTGGTCCTGTTCGTCAGTAGAACATGTTTGTGTCCTACTTGGTCCTGTTCGTCAGTAGAACATGTTTGTGTCCTACTTGGTCCTGTTCGTAGTAGAACATGTTTGTGTCCTACTTGGTCCTGTTCGCCAGTAGAACATGTTTGTGTCCTACTTGGTCCTGTTCGTCAGTAGAACATGTTTGTGTCTTACTTGGTCCTGTCCGCCAGTAGAACATGTTTGTGTCTTACATGGTCCCTTCCGTCAGTAGAACATGTTTGTGTCCTACTTGGTCCTGTCCGTCAGTATAACATGTTTGTGTCTTACTTGGTCCTGTTCGTCAGTAGAACATGTTTGTGTCCTACTTGGTCCTGTTCGTCAGTAGAACATGTTTGTGTCCTACTTGGCAGCCCGGCCGTGATGGCGCTGCGCTCGCCCCCATCTCTCCTCTGGACAGGAAACCAGACATGCTCTTATAGTGAGATTTGGCCAGCTTGTTATGTCCACTCAGCCTATCGACAGTCACACCACCTCCATGATGGGGGTGGGGTAGCTTCTACCAGCCCCCCCTCCCCCTTACATGTTGTGTTTACCAGAATATTAATCTCATTAGCCCCAAGGTCTCTCTCTCTTCAAATCTTTTTTTCCTCAACAGTGATGACCTGGACATATCTGTTGCTGGGACAGTAATCTCCCTTTCCCACCTGGGCTTCACCTGGGCTTCACCTGGGCTTCACCTGGGCTTCACCTGGGCTCCTCCTCTCTCTTCCAGCCCACCTGAACCCTCCAGGACCCTTTCTTTACATAATCCACTTTTTTATCTTTAAATTTGAATTTTGGACATGCACTCCTCCCCGCTCTCTTGGGGCTGTCTAGAACAGAGCGCTAAGCTGATCTTTTCGTCTGAACGGTTATACTGTTATATAACCAGGCAGATGTCCTGTACCTGTGATGCATCTCTAGTGTACCAGGCAGAAGTACTGTACCTGTGATGCATCTATAGTGTACCAGGCACAAGTGCTGTACCTTTGATGCATCTCTGGTGTACCAGGCAGAAATGCTATACCTGTGTTGCATCTCTAGTGTACCAGGCAGAAATGCTGTACCTGTGATGTAACTCTAGTGTACCAGGCAGAAATGCTGTACCTGTGATGCATCTCTGGTGTACCAGGCAGAAATGCTGTACCTGTGATGCATCTCTGGTGTACCAGGCAGACCCAGCCGGTCCTGGTTGCAGAGGATCAGAGGCGTTCTCAGTGTGACGTCATGCTGGGGGTCAGGTCCAGTGTGACATCATAATGCTGGGGGTCAGGTCCAGTGTGACATCATCATGCTCGGGGTCAGGTCCAGTGTGACATCATCATGCTCGGGGTCAGGTCCAGTGTGACATCATCATGCTCGGGGTCAGGTCCAGTGTGACATCATCATGCTGGGGGTCAGGTCCAGTGTGACATCATCATGCTCGGGGTCAGGTCCAGTGTGACATCATCATGCTGGGGGTCAGGTCCAGGCGTGTGGTGATTGGATGCAGCCAGTGTGCTCGGCCCCGTGGGTGGTGAGACATTTGATTGGTCCTTGAAACCAAAGCGATGATGGGGAGTGAGTGTGTCCTTTAGCTGAGAGAGAAGTGGTGTCACATATCGATGTGTTGGGGGGGGGGGGGGGGGGAGGGGGGTAGCAGCCTTTCCTTGAGCCTTTGACCTTCAGGACATGTGGGCATTATAGTCTGGTGGAAAACTGGGTCAGAGGAGAGTACTATGTACTAGCAAGTTACCTCAATGCTGTACTATGTACTGGCAGGTTAGCTCAATGCTGTACTATGTACTAGCAAGTTACCTCAATGCTGTACTATGTACTAGCAGGTTACCTCAGTGCTGTACTATGTACTAGCAGGGTACCTCAATGCTGTACTATGTACTGGCAGGTTACCTCAGTGGTGTACTGGCCTGCCCTTCACCGTCGTCCACTAGAAGGCACAGCCGTGGTTCAGGAAGTAGAGACTTGAGCAAGACTCTGAACCCAAAGTTGCTTCTAATGGGCAGGCCAGCGTATTGCATGGCAGCTCCGCCACCATTGGTGTGTGTGTGTGTGTGTGAGAGAGAGAGAATGGGTGAATGTGAGGTAAAAAATATAAAGCGCTTTGAGTGCCACCTAGATAGTAAAGTGCTATGTAGATGTGGTCCATTCTCAATTTACCATGTAGACAAACTCTATAGCCACTCCCAACACACAGAAGAATACAAATCACACAAAAACACACACGCACACATACATACAAACATGAACACACAAACGCACTCACAAACTTGTTTTCTTTTTCCTCAGCATGATTGATTGGGAAATGCTGCCAAAGTCCAAGGGAGGATTTGCTTATTTGCATAGATAATGACTTGTTTGTTTATGGAGATTGACAGTAGTGGAACGTCTGTTCACAGTCAGCCTGGGTGAGACACCACAGAGCATACTGTAGCTTTAAAACGTAACATCTCCTGTTGCCAAGACATAGTTTGTTCTATTTTTATTCCGGATAAACCTGGCTCTCTATTTCTCTCTCTCTTTTTCTCAATCTGTCTTTGTATATCTCTTTTTCTCTCTCTCCGTGTCTGACTGTCTCTGTTTCTGTCCCTCCCTCTCTCTCTTTCTCTCTCTCTCATTCCCTGTCTTCTTCTGTCTAACTGAAATTGGTGTGCTTGGACTAAGTCTGTGTTCATGTCTCTGGTTCTGAGAAAGTGTCACTCAAACAAAAACACCCTCTGTATTCATCTGTTCATCTGCTGGATCCTACTGAGAGAGAGGAGGATTAGGAAGAAGAGGAGAGAGGGAGAAGGAGGAGGAAGGAGGAGGAGGAGAGAGGCAAGAGGAGGAGAGAGGAAGGAGGAGGAGAGATAAAGAAGGACACAGGAGTTCATGAAGAGGGAGAGAGAAAGGGAGACCGAGAGAGAGGAGAGAAAGAGGAAGGAGAGGGGGAGAGAGGGGGAGCGAGAGAAAGGGAAGGAGAAAGAGAGGTAAGAGGGAGGGAGAAAGAGGGAAAGGGACAGAGAAAGCGAGAGAGATAGGGAAGGATAGAGAGAACATGAGAGAAATCATTTGCTTTGTCCTTTCTTTCTCCTCCCAAAATGTAAACCTAACCCTCTCGATCACTTTAATATTTTAACTAACAGTTTAAATGGCATCAGAATGTTTCCTGATTCGCCCTGGGAGGCGTTCAACAGCTACTGTCTCAGATGCTCTGACTACTCTGGATGATATACTCTGCATGAGACCTTGTCATCGTTCCTCCACACTCACCCACCTCCCCACCCATGTGTGTGAGTGTGTGTGTGTGTGTGTGTGGGAGAAACTGTGTGTGTGTGTGTGTGGGAGAGTCAGTGTGTGTGTGTGTGACTCCTTCACCTGCTGGTTTATCTGGTTTCAGACAGTTTAGTGTCTGGCAGTGAGAAAGTTAAGTGTCTGGCAGTGAGACAGTTTGGTGTCTGGCAGTGAGACAGTTTAGTGTCTGGCAGTGAGACAGTTAAGTGTCTGGCAGTGAGACAGTTTAGTGTCTGGCAGTGAGACAGTTAAGTGTCTAGCAGTGAGACAGTTAAGTGTCTGGCAGTGAGACAGTTTAGTGTCTGAGACAGTTTAGTGTCTGGCAGTGAGACAGTTTAGAGTCTGAGACAGTTTAGTGTCTGGCAGTGAGACAGTTTGAGTTTGACCAGACAGACAGGTGAACTATACTGTTGGTTGTGGTGTTTTCACACCTGTCCGTGGGCAGAAAGATGAAAGAAAAGCTCATAAAAATCCACTTCAACGTTAATATTTTTATCATAAACTGTCCTCCTGTCAGTCACCTCTGCCCTCCAGTCTGCCAGAGTGGCTTCAAGGTCATCTGTCATCATTCTGCTGGACCTTTCTGCAGCATTTGATACGGTTAACCATCAAATCCTGCTCGCCAGACTCTCTGAGATGGGCATCACTGGCACTGCACTTCAGTGGATCTCATCCTACCTGTCCGGAAGATCCTACCAAGTCTCCTGGGGAGGCAAAGTGCCAGGCCCCCGCCAGCTCTCCACTGGTGTCCCACAAGGCTCCGTCCTTTGACACCTCCTCTCCTGCCTGTACACCACCTCGCTTGGACCAATCATAACCTCCCATGGCTTCTCCTACCACTACTATGCTGACGACACACAGCTGTATCTGTCATTCCCCCGACTGATCCGGGGATCTCAGCTAGGATTGAGGCCTGCCTCACAGACATCTCCGCCTGGATGACCGAGCACAACCTCCAGCTGAACCTCACCAACACAGAACTCCTCATCATCCCGGCCAAACCCTCCATCTCCCACGATCTGTCAATCACCCTGGGATCTGCGACGGTGACCCCTTCATCCTCTGCCAGGAACCTTGGGGTGACCATGGATGATGAGCTCTCCCTCACAGCTGCGGTCTCCCAGTCATGTAGGTTCACCCTCTACAACATCCGGAAGATCAGGAGATACCTGTCTGAGCACTCCACTCAGCTGCTAGTCCAAGCGCTTGTCCTCTCCAAGTTGGACTACTGCAACTCGTTGCTCGTCTTCAATCTACCCAGACGCTCCCATGTCACCCCCCTCCTCATCTCCCTTCACTGGCTTCCCATCACGGCCCGTATCAGATTCAAGACTCTGGTACTGACCTTCCGAGCGGTGAACGGGACTGCACCCGACTACATCAAATCTCTCCTCCTGCTCTACACCCCCACCCGCCACCTGCAGTATAATGTCAGGCTAGCTGGCTCAGACGGTAAGATGACCTGTGCCATTAATGAGTAAAGTACCTCTTTACATAATATATGCAGATGTTGGCCCTTCGTGTATTATTAACCTCCTTAGATGGAGGCCGTGAGCTGGGGGTCATGCACACCAACATGGGGAAGCATATGCACTCTATACTATGGAATACTCTCCCTTCTCTCTCCCCCTCTCTCTCCCCTCTCCTCTCCCCTCTCTCTTCTCTTCCCTCTCCTCTCTTTCTCCCCTATCTCTCCCCTCTCTCTCTCCTCTTTCTCCCCTCTCTCTCCTCTCTCTTCTCTCTCCTCTCTCTCTCAACTTTTTCCCCTCTTTCCTCTCTCGTCTCTTCTCTTTCTCCCCTATCTCTCCCCTCTCTCCCCTCTCTCCCCTCTCTCTCCTCTTTCTCCCCTCTCTCTCCTCTCTCCCCTCTCCTCTCTCTCTCCTCTTTCTCTCCTCTCTCCTCTCCTCTCTCCTCTCCCCTCTCTCTCCCCTCTCCCCTCTTCCCTCTGTCTTCTCTCTCTCCTCCTCCCAGTTATTACCACCATCATGGTGCATTGTTGTTCCTGCCTAGTGTAACTTGCTGGTAGATCCCAGATCCTCCCTGCAGCACTAGCTGCCCCTCAGCTGCCTGGATCCCCCAGGCACACAGCATCAAGGACGCTCAGTGCTGTAATTGGCTCATTAGCTTATTAGAAATTTATGACTGCAAGAAATTGGTCAAATTGCCAAAAGAGCACTACTGACACTTCTTGTCGTCCAGGATAAAGCCCACATGGGCCTGTTCCCCCTCCAGTCTCATTAGCATGCTGCGCTGTCATTTCCTGTGATGATGTCATGTGTTCTGCCCTCTCCTATTTGGCCGGTTGATTGGTTTCCTGTCTGAGTGATGGTGAAGGCCGTGTGCTAAGGGTTTATCAGTGTAGAGCCTGGGATAGGAATGCACTTCAAGAAGCAGGGGTGGGTTATGGGATCATCACAGGGGTACAGATACTGCAAAGACTGCGGCCTCAGAAGGATTTGATCACTTGTATTATTGTTTTTATGGATTTTATGTAGAGCATCTTGAGCTGCAATTCTTGTATGACATGTGCTATATCATTAAAGTCTTATTATTATTATTACAAACTATTACAAGTTAAAGCTTAGTTCACACGTTGACATGCTGTTTTATTGTTTTTGTTTTGTCCTTGACTGACCCTCAGGTGGTGTGGTAGCTGTGCTGTGTCCTAAATGATAGGTTCGGACTTGTGTCAGCATAATCTCACAGCCTGCTGTGTTTGTGTGTTTCCCTCGCAGTCTGTCTGCTCCAGCCCTCGTTTCCTGAATCCTGTAACTGTGAAGGGTGGTTTCCATGGTTACCAAGCAGGTCCCCCAGCCTCCCCCCAGCCTCCCCTCAGCCTCCCCCCAGCCTCCCCTCAGCCTTCCCCCCAGCCTCCCCCCAGCCTCCCCCCCAGCCTCCCCCCCAGCCTCCCCCCCAGCCTTCCCCCCCAGCCTCCCCCCAGCCTTCCCCCCAGCCTCCCCTCAGCCTTCCCCCCAGCCTCCCCCCAGCCTCCCCCCAGCTCCTGAGGTTAACCTTACATAACACGCCAGACTTACATCCAAACTCACATAACTGGGAGGAAACATAACCTTGATTCATCCACGAAGATGGCCAACAGCTGGGGTTTTTCCCCCGAATGACAAAGATATAAATGTATGAGACCGCATGTATATGCATATACACTATGTGTGTGTGTAGATACTGTATACTGTATATATACAGTTTATACAGTACTTATGCATATATACATGTAAAGCTTTTATTTCCTCTATTTTTCACTTTTCTTCAGAAAGTAGTTTAGTAGTTCATCCTCAGACCTGCTTCTGAACAAATCGAACAAATCTGAACAAATATTGATACATTTCTCTGTAGTCACTTTACACACTGTCACTTTCAGCTCAATATTGCACTATTGCACTAACTGTACCCCACTTGTCTTAGGTTAGTATAGGTCTTGTCTTAGGTTAGTATAGGTCTTGTTTTACTTGTTTTGTATAATTTTTTTGTATATTAGGATGTTTATTATTATATCTTTATTTTGTTATATTTTATTTGAGTTGACCATAGATCTAATCTATATTCTTAGTACTTATATGTTATGTTATGCTAGGTTGCTTGCCTTTCCTTGTTCCAAGAATTTCAGTGCCCAGTCTGACCTTGTGTTGTTCTGTGCACCTGACAATAAAAACTTGAAACTGAAATCCGGTCAGGCTGTTTGATGTTGTATATAGTGTGTTTTTGTATTCATGTATCAATATGATGTGAGGTCCAGTCACAAGTAGTATAGGGACAAAGTATATGTCAAAGTCAACACTTCTTTAGCTTGAGTGAAAGATAGTCTTTTTTAAATGAGTATCTGTACTTCTATGTGAGTGAATGATGTGTGTACTTTTGTTATCTCTGGATAGTAGAGATGTGAGGGTAGAGATGTGGTGGTTGTGAGGGAAGGGATGTGGTGGTTGTGAGGGTAGAGATGTGGTGGTTGTGAGGGTAGAGATGTGGTGGTTGTGAGGGCAGGGATGTGGTGGTTGTGAGGTTAGAGATGTGGTGGTTGTGAGGGTAGAGATGTGGTGGTTGTGAGGGTAAAGATGTGGTGGTTGTGAGGGTAGAGATGTGGTGGTTGTGAGGGTAGAGATGGAGACATGGAAGCGAGACAGAACACAGTTAACAAATCTTCTCTTCAGACCAGCTGTGCTGTGTCGGCACGAGAATCAATGTAAGGGTTATGTGGTGGCTGTCATTCCATTCAATACCTGTAATATTATGGGACAGAACAGCACAGGACTTACAGACAGCAAGTGCACGATTGCCTTCATATACATGACTGCTATGAACCCATGCCCTGCAATCTAAATGCAAATTCCACAAAAGTAATGTAATAACGCATGGAATTTGACATGTAATTAGATATTTTGGCCTGTCAGGGTAAACGTGATTGAATCAATACATTCAAAAATACTGGAAATCTCTGGAAGGAAAATAAAAGTTATGACCACAATCAGTGGGATAAAATCACCGATTTCAGAGAAGTACTAAAAGGTAAATCCTTGTCTGTCATGGTTTGCCCTGTATGGATGAGGAGATGGAGGGATGGATGAGGAGAGGGAGGGATGAGGAGAGTGAGGGATGAGAGCCCTGTATGGATGAGGAGAGGGAGGGATGAGGAGAGGGAGGGATCAGGAGAGCGAGGGATGAGAGCCCTGTATGGATGAGGAGAGGGAGGGATGAGAGCCCTGTATGGATGAGGAGAGGGAAGGATGAGAGCCCTGTATGGATGAGGAGAGGGAGGGATGATAGCCCTGTATGGATGAGGAGAGGGAGGGATGATAGCCCTGTATGGATGAGGAGAGGGAAGGATGAGAGCCCTGTATGGATGAGGAGAGGGAAGGATGAGAGCCCTGTATGGATGAGGAGAGGGAGGGATGAGAGCCCTGTATGGATGAGGAGAGGGAAGGATGAGAGCCCTGTATGGATGAGGAGAGGGAGGGATGAGAGCCCTGTATGGATGAGGAGAAGGAGGGATGAGAGCCCTGTATGGATGAGGGAGGGATGAGAGCCCTGTATGGATGAGAGGGAGGGATGAGAGCCCTGTATGGATGAGGGAGGGATGAGAGCCCTGTATGGATGAGAGGGAGGGATGAGAGCCCGGAGTACAACACACTATGGCTGGCTAACACAATCCCTGACTGCGTTACTCACACACTTCCGTTGTCAGGAAGAATCAGGATTGACATAACTCACATTTACATTTTACATTTTATTCTCTTAGCTGACGCTTTTATCCAAAGCCACGTACAAACGGTGCATGTCAAAGTACATCTCAAGGATCAGAAAGAGTTCTAACAGCGTTTTCATGGTCTGTATTTAACATTCACATCACAGCACACCTCTTCTTCCAGGGGCTGTGAACACATAACAATCTGAATGACAGTATTACATTGTACAGCTAAAACAATATCACATCTGAAGTACAACATCAAACCATTCCATGGGTGCCATCTCTCACGAGAAACACCATCTCAATTACAACATGCAGAGAAAAAAAACGCATTCTCAGGTCTCACTAAAGTACTGTGCTGCAAAGTACTGCTTTAGTCCTTAAGGCCAAGAGAAAGATCTTCAGGTGAAACTTGAGGTGGTGTCCTCTGTTGGTGTCCCCTGAGAGCAGAGAGGAGTGATGAAATATGCTGTGTGTTTAGAGAACATACTTGATTGATTTCTGAGGGAACAGTTTACACATCCGTCACACTCCCCTCAAGTGCGCTTAGTTTTAATGATGAACCTGTCCGTTATTTCTCTCCCCCTCCCCCTCCCCCCCCCCCCCCCCCCGCCCAGGGAACGTGTTTGTGGTGAGCCTGGCGTTTGCTGATCTGGTGGTGGCCTTCTACCCCTATCCTCTGGTGCTCTACGCCCTCTTCCATGACGGCTGGTCGCTGGGAGAGACTCAGTGCAAGGTCAGAGAGTCTGTCTGAGTTACTGTCACAGAGTTAGTGTACTCTCCAAGGTCACCGTTTGACCTGTCTGTCTATTGACCTGGCAGTTACTTATCTGCAGAACTATCTTAATACCTTCGTTCTTTGTTTATGTTTCCCCTATCCATCCATCCACTCATCCATCCATCATTCCATCTACTGTCCATCCATCCTATGGATTTGCTGTGCTCTGCCACTGCTACTTGTCTTTGTCCCTCCCTGCATCAACACCTCCGTCTCTCTCTCGTTCCCACTCTCTATCCTTCCCTCTCCATCTATCTCTTCCCTTCTTCTGTCCCCTCCCGCCTTCCGTGCAGGTGAGTGGTTTCCTGATGGGTCTGAGTGTGATAGGATCCATCTTCAACATCACCGGCATCGCCCTCAACCGCTACTGTTACATCTGTCACAGCTTTACCTATGACAAGCTGTACAGCTACCGCAACACCCTGCTGCTGGTGGCGCTCATCTGGGCTCTCACCCTGGTCGCCATCGTGCCCAACTTCTTTGTGGGCTCGCTGCAGTACGACCCGCGTGTCTACAGCTGCACCTTCGCTCAGGACGTGAGCGCGTCCTACACCATCACCGTGGTCGTCGTCCACTTCTTCGTGCCCATCGCCGTGGTGACGTTCTGCTACCTGCGGATCTGGATCTTAGTGATCCAGGTGAGGCGGAGGGTGAAGTCAGAGGTGCGCCCTCGCGTCAAGCCCAGCGATGTCAGGAACTTTGTCACCATGTTCGTGGTGTTCGTGCTGTTCGCCATCTGCTGGGCACCGCTTAACTTCATCGGGCTGGCGGTCGCCATCGACCCCGTAACCGTGGCGCCGCGTATCCCGGAGTGGCTGTTCGTGGTCAGCTACTTCATGGCGTACTTCAACAGCTGCCTTAACGCCATCATCTACGGCCTGCTCAACCAGAACTTCCGCAAGGAATACAAACGCATCGTGACGTCCATGTGGAAGCCACGCCTGTTCTTCCAGGAGACGTCTCGGGGGGGGACAGAGGCCGTGAAGAGCAAGCCCTCGCCTGGACTCAACAACAACGAGCAGGCTAAGGCTGAAACCTTGTGAAGGTCCAGGCTTTCTCCTCACCTCCACTGACCCTCCCCTGACCCTCCCCTCTTTACCTGCCCCTTTTGCACCTCCTCCTCACTTTACCTTACCCTGCTACCCTCCTCACTTTACCTCACCCTACTCCCCTTCTCTTCTCACCTGCCCCAACTCACCCTCATCTTGCACCCTGACTATCCTCCTCTCCTCCCCCTCCTCTCCTCCCCCTCCTCCTCCCCCTCCTCTCCTCCCCCTCCTCTCCTCCCCCTCCTCCTCCCCCTCCTCCTCCCCCTCGATGTTCCTGTCGATGGTAGGGTCCCCTCCCACTCTGTGTTCCTGACGATGGTAGGGTTCCAGTTCTGATCTCTCTAACAGACTGCACCGCTGTGCTTCGTCAAAGCCTCAAGGAACTCCTGTGAAGGAATGTATGATGCAGACAGTGATGACCGGCTGTGCTCCTCACGGCTGTACGAGTGCCATTCATGAAGCGTTCTAACTTAGTATGTCCACCTAAGGGTGCCTATCTCTACTCTGCTGGAGCTTTATGCATTTCTAAATGGAAGCACCAAAAGTTGTATTTATTTGTTTTTACTTCCTACACTGTTGAATCCATTGATATCCGTCTCCAAGGTGTTTAAACAAAGCTGTGTGTCATGCCAAATTACATAGTTTCGTTCATATGACGTGAAATAACTTACCAGTCTGGAAATGTCTCAAAGGAGCCTCAAATTCTTACTATAATACAGGTGCCTACTTCTTTCCGCCTCAAACTAAAGATTTGCCAAAAACAAGCTCTGATCACCGATGATGGTCAGGCGGGTTGGTAGTTAGGGCCAATCAGGAGTCATAGGGATGACCAGAGGGATGACCAGAGGGATGACCAGAGGGATGACCAGAGGATCAGCTGCTAGTTGTGATGTTCACATCACCTTGAAGAGAGCCCATTCTGAAACATCATCATTGGTCCTTCAAAAGCACAATAAAATCCATGTTCACCCGGAGACCAGTGTACAAATGCAGTTTACACAGTTCACTTGTACTCTTAGTAATTACGACAAATAAACATTTTCTATGCATTTAACACTTCATATCATTTACCTTAAACACTGCTGAGGACAGCAGTATTCAGTGCTCTATGCTAATAAAGCTACTGATGTTGTGAAGTCAATCTTAGTACAAAAAACAAGTGAATGATTCTGTCTCTCTGACCCAGTCCCTGTGACTCTGCACTCAACCATGAAGAAGGACGTGCATGAACTGGTAACTGCTTTGATTTCTTTTTTTGATGTTTATTTAGCTTTTTTCTGAAGAGATTAGATGGTTTCTGGTTGCCATGCAACATGCTGCTAAGTGTGATGAGGAGGAAGTGGAGGATGAAGATGAGGAGGAAGAGGATGGGAAGGAGGAAGATGTTGTTGTGGAACCTTGTATGTCTGCATGTAAGAGCAATGGAAGGACCAGCTGCAGACATGTCTTGGTTTAATGAAGAAAAAAGAAGAAATGCATAGTATTTATTGCTGTGACTTACATTAAACATTGATAATAAATTAGATTTAAAAAGTTGTTGATGTAAAGATCTAAATGTTCATTAAAAAAAATTATTTTTAAATTTGAGTTTTTTTGTTTCCATTGTCATACTGTAAGCATGACGAATTCAACGTGTAAAGTATTTTGACAACGAGTTCCCATGAGATGACCGTTGCCTCAACCTTTGATATATTCACCTCGGGGTCCAGAAGGACTGGCATTAGTGCTCCTGGACCCTGAACCAGAGGTGGATTTCACAGGGCAGCCATGAATAATTGAGTCAGTAACACATTTTTATGCAGTGCTACTCTGGCACTGCCTTATGAGTTTACCCTGCTTGTACCAAATGCAAATCAACTCTCTGGTAGGTTTCCAGACCTGAAATCACCCTGCCCCCACCCTGCCCCCACCCTGCCCACACCCTGCCCCCACCCTGCCATCACCCTGCCACCACCCTGCCCCCACCCTGCCCCCACCCTGCCATCACCCTGCCACCACCCTGCCCACACCCTGCCCCCACCCTGCCACCACCCTGCCCCCACCCTGCCACCACCCTGCCCCCTCCCTGCCCCCACCCTGCCATCACCCTGCCACCACCCTGCCCACACCCTGCCCCCACCCTGCCCCCTCCCTGCCCCCACCCTGCCATCACCATGCCCCCCTCCTTAAAGGCACCCCCTCCCTCCCCTCGTTAAAAAGTAATAAACGGTGTAAAAGTAATAAAAGGTGTTTTAAATAAATGCTAATTTATAGACAGAACCAATCAAATCACTAAAAGGACAGGTGACGAATAGCCCAATTCAGAAGTATCCTACTACCTGAAACAAAAGGTTATTCATGCACAGAACATCTGCAGCACACTGATGTACTGAGATGTACTGGAGAAGATTGACTACAAGAAAATCAATTTCCTCAAATACTCGGTCATTTTGATGGGATATGAGTAATTGTATCAAGGGATTCAATTTCTTTATTATTGTCAATTTGAGCCAACACATTCAGTCTAGTTTCACAGCGCAGGGTTTACAGAATTTTGATGTGTCTGTTGAGCTTCATTGTGCTGGTCTGCCAGCTGCTTTGAGCTTCTGTTGATCGTCTCTGGTTCACAAAGTACAACTACTTTATTATATAGTACTGTACTTACATAAATAGCTATTCTATGAAGCTACCATGGAGCAAGGCAGAAGGCAACAAGAAACATTTTCGGGTTTTTTCGGGGAAAAAAGTTTTCATTCCCAAACATATTTTTGAAACGTAAGTTAGACAAAAAGGTTTCCAAAGGTTGAAAACATACTTTTGAAAAATAGGTTTGACAAAAAGATTTCTGAAAGGTTGCTTTTTTTTTTAAAATAGGTTTGAAAAAAAAAGTTTCCAAAGGTTGAAAACATTTGTTTGTCTATAGTGTCTTTCTGTATCAATGTGTTAATATAATGTGAGGTCCAACTGGACTGGTAACTACCAGCGTGACATTAAAACCGGTAGTAGTAACGGTTACTTTTTACTTAAGTATGTCAGAGCCCACACTTCTTTACTTTAACTTGAGTGAAAAAGTGTAGTCAGTACTTACCAATCTTTTTAAACATGAGTATCTGTTTCTACTTGAGTGGAGGATGTGTGTACTTTTGCCATCTTTGATTTACATACAATAGACTAAAACAATACCCTGCCTGTCTGTCTGTCTATCTGCCTCTCTTTCTCCCTGTCTCTCCTCCTTTCTCCCTAACTCTCCTTCTCTCTCCCCCTCCCTCTCTCGCTTTGTCACTCTCTCCTTCTCTCACCTTTCTCTGTCTCTCTCTCCCTCTCTTCTGTCTTTCTCTATTTCTGTTCTCTCTCTCCTTTTATGTTTCTCTTCCAACCTAAACCCCGCTTTGTGCCTCAGCACAGTGCGCTGTCACCATGGAGATCTCGATGCAGTCCCTGGTTGGAGACACAAGTCTCCTGCAATACAGGAAGTCTGTAGAAGCTCTCCTCCCTGCTCCGCTCAGCTCTCTGGTTCACATTGGAGTGTGAGAGATAAAGAAGTATTTGAAGCATCTTGGTAATCATGCTCATCTATTATTAAGTTCCAGTCTTTGCATAGTAGAATATTCCTCTTCAAAGAGCTGTCTCATTCTTCCCCCTCTCAGTATTCCTCTCTCTCATTCTACCTCTCTCTCCATCCCTCTCATGCTTGCTGTTAATGGGATGTACGGTCTATAGTATGTATTCATCCTAACCCTGACCCAGTTAGTGTATTTGATTTTGGGAACGTGAGGACACTAGAAGCACATGTCACTCATCTCAGTTCATCCAAACAGCAAACCCAGTGTGTGGACAGGAACACTGCTCACAGGAAGGTCCAGTCAGAGGAGCCCAGTCAGGAAGCTAGAGGAAGCTGCCAAGTGAAGAGCTTCTTTCTGTCCTGCCTGAGGCAGGCCGTCTGTCTGGGCGTTGACATATCAACTCTCACCTGTAAGCAGCCCGGCCTTGTCTTAGGAAACAGGATCTTCTGAAGGTGAAGCTCAACAGTGAAGGAAATAGCGAGGTGTGAATCAGAAACACTTACTGTAATATTTTTCACTAACCCAATACCTCTGTCAGGGGAACAGGTATGTGTCTGCAGTGTTGGGAAGGATACTTTCACAACGTATTTGTTTACAGAATACAGAATACATGCCCAAAAATTTATTTTGTAACGTATTCCGTTACGTTACTCAATCTGAGTAACGTATTCTGAATACTTGGATTATTCCCCATTGAATTGCAAAGTGTAGGAATGGACCATGAAATCCTGCTTACTAAACTGTGTTTCCCGATAACGATGGATCTTTGTTGTTACGAGGGTTCTCTACGAGCAAAATAACAAACCATCGTTATTTCTTGCATGCGTTTCCCGAACATGCTCTAGAGAACCCTCATACTTGTCTTTTAAGAACTACTTGAGAGTGGATGAGAGGCATGCTTTGGCCAACCATGGTACATGAGTTTGCATCCCCCGTACATGTGATGGCCGTGCATTGGCTTAGCCAATAGCATTGCAGACTGAGAGGCAATGACATGGGAGCGATAGATGTAGTTGTGTTCGTACAGTGTAAAAACCACCAGAAAGAAGTTCTGGGAAATGCATAGAGTTGCCTTAATTTATTAGAGAGTGCATAAACTTGTGAAACAGATAAGTATCGTAATATAATCCATTGATTTTAACAATGTAACACTATTCTTCATACCAACTATTTAAATTGTAACTGTAATGGAATACAGTTACTCATCATTTGTATTCTGAATACGTAACGCAGGTACATGTATTCCGTTACTCCCCAACACTGTGTGTCTGTGCGTGTGTATGCATGTGTGGGTGTGGGTGTGTGCCATAAGACCATATCTCTCACCCCTCCTCACCCCTCCTCACCCCTCCTCATGTGTATGTGCGTGTGTGTACATTTGTGTGTGTGTGTGTGTATGTGTGTGTGGAGAGTTTCCAGGATGTCCTCCTGGGAAGGCCTTTATCTGAAGTCACCTGGACACCGACCCACCCACCCACCGACCCACCCACCCACCCACCCACCGACCGTGCCCCCTATGCAGCTGTGTCTCCCTCCCTCCCCCTTCCCTCTCCCACAATGCATCATGTGGAATGACTTTGAGACGGATGTCTGCGGAACCTTCCAGTCTCCCGCCGTCATCTCCGGCTGACCTGTGCTCAGTGATCTGTAGTGAGGGACAGTGTTGAACTCTGAAATCACTCAAGTATTGAAGGACTTGCAGAGAGAGGGGGGATGGAGAGGGAGAGACAAAGGGATGGAAGGAGGGAGAAAAACAGAGAGAGAAAGATAAAGAGTTGCATTGCCTTGGATGCTCCATGTCTCTGAAGTGAGAGACAGCAGTTCTGAAGCTGAGCAGACAGGATTCAGCTGTGTGATAACTCTCCCATTGGTGGCCCAAATGAGTCCAATCTTATCAAACTCACCTGGAACGCATTCAAAACAGTCATTTATAATTCAGTACTATGATTCAGGTGCAGTGCTGCCTGTTGACTGAGACATTGTTTGTGAATAGAGAATCTGGATTTTAATATTCCGATCCAGCCCACTTTCAACCGTTTCCAGGGCACACCGGCGGGCCTTGAAGGAGCTGCCTCTGTAGTGTCTCTGCTGGCAGGTACAGATCCTTGCAGCAGCAGAGACAACATCATCCTGAAATACTGCTCTGTGAAGCACTGAGGGAGGGAATGAAAGAGAGGAGAGGAGAAGGGGTGGAGGAGAGGAGAAGGGAAGGAGGAGAGGAGAAGGGGAGGAGGAGAAGGGGAGGAGGAGAGCAGGATACGAGAAGGGGAGGAGGAGAGGAGAAGGGGAGGAGAGGGGGAGGAGGAGAGAAAGAGAAAGGGAGGGTAATACACATTACACACAACATACCTTATTAGCGCACACACACGCTACCACACATACATTAAAGACAGGATAGGTCATGTTTTTGAGAAGTACTTTTTCATTTTTGCTGAAATAAACTGCACATTCTGATAGCAGTTAATAAGGCAAATGCTCTGACAGTAAAATCAAATCAATCTGATATCTGTGGCCGTCACAGGACTGTAATAAACACAACCAATCATTCCGTGCAGACCAAATGCAGTGATTGGACATGTCCGTTTACCTCCTGGTTCATGTGTGTTGGGGGAGTGGCTTTGAAGGGAGGGAGGGGGGTATTTGGGAGAAACTCAAGCCAATATGGATTGTTTTGCTTAACTTACGTACCCTACCCTACCTCTAACTGCCATAACACATAAACACACACAACAACTTAGTCTAGTTTCAAAGAGGCATTTTAATGCTTCAGAGCATCCATTGATGCAATGGGATTATGCTACAACAGTACACAGCAACAATAACAGTAAATATGTCACACAATATCACAATGTTCAATCATCATATACACCTCATAAAACACATACCTTACCTCATGGATATTTACTATCGCATCACAGCACTTGCTGTGTTATATTACATGTACATATTACATTCAGATGCGACCTCTTCTATTCGCTGTTCTAAATGAATACGCTGGCTTCATAGTGTCAGTTTGTTTGAAGACTGCACAACAGCAGTTGAGCTATCCCAGTGGAGAAGAGAAGGTGAGCATGTTATTTATTTACCTTCCATGTAGATGCTGAACAGGCTACAACACGTGTTTAGTCTTCACTTTATTGAACAGCTCCGCTTTTGTTTTTCATTTTTGAGTCCCAAAAGACGATTCACTTCCACAGCGCAACACGTGTCAGTAGTTTGTGTTACAAACACTGTGGCTAGATTTGTGAGCAATGTTAAAAAGTACTTTGTCACAATACATTTGTGTTTTTTTTTAATGAAATATTTACAGATGTTTTTTCTCTTGGTTGTGACTCGCTTATGATAATAATACATTTCCACAAAATACAATCATTTTTAGCCTCTCTACCTTGCCCCCCTCTCTCCCTCTCTCTTTACCTCGACCCCCCCCCCCTCTCTCTCTACCTCCTCCTATCCTTCCTCATCCCCCATTTTTCTGCTCCAGCACAACTTCCTCTTTTATTGGGAGCTGGCTTCTGGAAGACTTGTAGGACTAAACATTGATTATCTACCAAGTCAGACTTCCCTGCTCCTGAACATTCACGTACACTCGCAAACACACACACACGTACACTCGCACACACACACATAACACTCTCAATCACACATGTATAATCATCTCTGTTCTTGTTGGTCACACACCAAGTACAGGACCTCCTCTACCCTGCTTCCATCACACACAAGTACACCAGCCACCATGTATCTCTGTCACGCACACATACATCTTTAATTGTGTGTGTGTGTGTGTGTGTGTGTGTGTGTCAGTCCCTCCTTATATGTCCCCTAAAAATCTCCCCGATAAAGCTTGACCTTGCCACTCCTCTGGGCTAGTTAGCATGTTAACATAGCTGTATGTCTAGACTAGTTACCATGTTATATGTCCTCAAGGCAAATTAGCATGTTATTTCTCTTCTGGGGCATAACATTTGTTATACCTCTTCTGTTCTACATCTACATACATGTGGATAGTGTGTGTGTCTTCACACACCAGGGATGTAAATTAGACAGGTATGTAAATTTGACATTTGTCTCAACATCATAGAATCTATTACAGTTCATTACCTGCTCTTACACTTTGTCAGTCCATTTTCATGGCACGCTTTCAATATCCACATTCTGCTTTGCCATGAAATTGTCTGTGACACGGTGATATTGTCAAAGTCACGTTTTATGAATTCATATCATGGAGCTTCCATGCTGCATACGCCCCCTCTCCCTCTCCCTCTCTGTCTTTCTCTCTCTCTCCCTCCCCCTCTCTCTCCCTCCCCCCTCTATCTGTTTCTTTCTCTCTGTCACCCTGACTGGGCTCCTGTATTTGCATAATTAATCAGATTATTGTTGAGCGTGAGCTCATTAACCTGATGTTTTGATGGTGAGATCTCCTCATCGTCAGCAGGATGTGTGTGTGTGTAGCGACGGAGATGGGTGGATTGGTGGGATTATTAAACCCTGGGTGGATTCGGGTCAGGGTTTAGGGTTAAGGTCTGGGGTTAGTGGTTGGGTCTGCTTTCCCATCCTTAGGGGTCAGGTCAGGAATCTCTGCTCTCCCATCCTCAGTCCTCACAGTAGCTAGAGGGGAACAACAAAAACATGTGCAACGTTTTCATTTATCCAAACCCTTGTTTCCTGGAAGCTGTCCTCTATCTCCAGCTCTCTGCGTAGGAGTGTGTGTGTGTGTGTGTGAGAGAGTGAGGTGAGAACAGGACCAGGTGTACAGGACCAGGTGTGCAGGACCAGGTGTGCAGGACCAGGTGTGTACAGGACCAGGTGTACAGGACCAGGTGTGCAGGACCAGGTGTGCAGGACCAGGTGTGTACAGGACCAGGTGTACAGGACCAGGTGTGCAGCACCAGGTGTGCAGGACCAGGTGTGTACAGGACCAGGTGTGTAGGACCAGGTGTGTACAGGACCAGGTGTGTACAGGACCAGGTGTGCAGGACCAGGTGTGTACAGGACCAGGTGTGTACAGGACCAGGTGTGTAGGACCAGGTGTGTACAGGACCAGGTGTACAGGACCAGGTGTGTAGGACCAGGTGTGCAGGACCAGGTGTGTACAGGACCAGGTGTGCAGGACCAGGTGTGTACAGGACCAGGTGTGTAGGACCAGGTGTGTACAGGACCAGGTGTACAGGACCAGGTGTGTAGGACCAGGTGTGCAGGACCAGGTGTGTACAGGACCAGGTGTGCAGGACCAGGTGTGCAGGACCAGGTGTGTACAGGACCAGGTGTGCAGGACAAGGTGTGTAGGACCAGGTGTGTACAGGACTAGGTGTACAGGACCAGGTGTGTACAGGACCAGGTGTGTAGGACCAGGTGTGTACAGGACTAGGTGTACAGGATCAGGTGTGTGCAAGACCAGTACAAATTAAAAGTAAGTAAATTGATGTTTGGTGACGTCAAGCAGTGTGTGTGAGTATGTGTGTGTGAGTGAGTGAGGTGAGTACAGAACCAGGTGTACAGGACTAGGTGTGTGCAGGACCAGGTGCGTACAGGTACACCTCAGTCCATCAACAGTCCACCCCTGCCCCCCCCAGCACCCCCCCGCCCCCCCCCACCCCCCACGCCCAGCAGGACAGATAGAGATTGTAAAGGCTCTCCCCACCGGCAGAGCTCAGCCCTTAAAAGGGCAACACTTTCCACTGATGATACACCACCCTGGGGGCAAGCAACAGTGGAGAACCTGTCAGTCATGGCGGACAAACTCTGTCAGTGTTTAACCAACCCTGGGCCCTGGGTATCCATTACTGTTCAGAGACCAGCGACAAGCCTTGAGAGCAATCTGTCACCCAGCGGGAGATGGATGTGACCTGACAACAAGGATAAATAAAAAGTTATTCGCTGGGTTTTTGGGAGGCCACCAAGGGTCTGGGCCCTCTCCCCTCTGATCTGCAAGCGAGGACGTGTGTTTAAATGCAGGGAGGTGTGGGGGGGCTGTTTCCCTGAGGGGATAACACCTCCTAATATACATCTTAATAACATATTTTCCTTTGTTATGTCGTATTAAAAACAAGTCATCCACACGTCACGCCAAGGATTTGAACTTCAGCTGAGAACTTTTCTTTCTTTTTTGGTTTTAAACTTCTGTGTCTCAGAAGTGCTCTACAACAAGCTCTACAACAAGCCTCCCTCCTCTCCTCTTCTCCCCCTCCCTCCTCTCCCCTCCCCTCCTCTTCTCCTCTCTCCTCCCCTCCTCTTCTCCTCCCTCCTCTCCTCTTCTCCTCCTCCCTCCTCTCCTCCTCTCTCCTCTTCTCCTCTCTCCTCCCCTTCTCTTCTCCTCCCTTCTCTCCTCTCCTCTTCTCCTTTTCTCCTCCTGCCAGAATACAGTAAATTGTGAAATTGTTTCTGCATGGTTTCCTGCTGATGATTGTGTATGCATTTACAATCATGACACATGATTCCTGTTCATCTGACCAGATACAAGGAGTGGTAGGTGGGGGGGCAGACAGATGCATTTATGACAGGGAGAATATGAGCCCATATGCAGGTATATGATAGAGAATGTCTTCACGTGGTGTGTGTGTGTGTGTGTGTGTGTGTGTGTGTGTGGTACCCGCAGGATAATGGAGCCGTAGCAGCCAGGCTGAAGAAAGGGAAATGATCAGGACAGGACCAGGACCAGGACAGAGAGCACACCGTCCCAAGGCTAACCCTAACCCTGACCCAGGACAGCAAGGCAAGGCTAACCCTGACCCAGGAAAGCAAGGCAAGGCTAACCCTGACCCAGGACAGCAAGGCAAGGCTAACCCTGACCCAGGAAAGCAAGGCAAGGCTAACCCTGACCCAGGACAGCAAGGCAAGGCTAACCCTGACCCAGGACAGCAAGGTGGGAGGCAGGAGGCAGGCAGCAGGAGGCGGGAGGCAAGGGAAACCAGACATTGAATGTCATGACTGCAGCAGCTCAGACACAAGACTACCCCGGCTAACCCCTCTCCTCCTCCTCCTATCCTCCTTCTCTCCCCTCTTCTCCTCCCCCTTTCCCCTCCTCTCTCCGAGGGTATAATAGACTTCTGGGGGGACTGGTTTGGGATTGGTGTGTGTGCGTGTGTGCAGGGATCTAGACGATAACTGCTTTGTGTCTTCAGCTCAGTTTGATTCCCCGTGTCCTGAAGGCACAGCTCCTCCTCCTCCTGTGCCCAGCTGAGCAGAATGTTGTCATGCCAGAGACTCTGCAGAGCAGCACTGAAGCTCTGTTTCATCTCACGACCTGGTTGGACAGGTTGGGATTGTGACACCTCAGATCTGTTTGCCTGTGATACTGTCATATGAACAGGAGAATCAAGTGAAAGGAGCTTTTATAAATCCCAATCAGGGTAAACAGATAACCAGAGGAGGGCAGGAGGGATGGAGGAGGGATGGAGGAGGGATGGAGGAGGGATGGAGGAGGGATGGAGGAGGGATGGAGGAGGGATGGAGGAGGGATGGTGGAAACACAGGAAATCACATTTCACACAGGGCTCTTTACTACAACAATGAGTTGGATGAAACACTTCCTTATTTTCATTTCCAGAGAGAAATCGCAAAAGTGTATATTTTGTGACATTTTTGAAATAGGATTAGCAAGAGCTTGTGTTCTCCTACTGTGTATCTCCTCTCTCTCTTTGTTTACCCTGTTACACACACATGGAAACACACACAGAAACACACACACAGATACAGACACACAGAAACAAAGATGTTCAGCTTCTATTCTGAGCTTTGCCCCAGCCAACAGTTCCCTGTTTCAAAACGTTTTCTAAAACCAGCCCTGTTCTATGTTTAGAACCGGGAGTTCTATATATAGCCTCACGTTCCAGACAGTCCCTCCACCTCCCACTCTCTCCTCCCCTCTCCCTCCCTCCCTCCCCCTCCCACTCTCTTGCCATCCATCCATCTCTCCCTCTCCCTCCCTCCCTCTACCTCCCTTCCCATCTATCTATCTCTTTCTCCCTCCTTATTTTCTATCTTCTTTGTCCATCTACTTGTTTTTCTTGTTCACCCTCTCACTTTCACCCCCTTTTTTAGTACGTTCTCTCTCTTCTGCTCCTTCTCCTCCTCTCTCCTCTCTCTCTCCTCTTCTCTCTCCTCCTCTCCCTCTTTTCTCTCCTCCTCTCTCTCTCCTTGTGTGTGTGGTAGTGTGCAGCTTGCCAGTATCAGAGAGGAGAGCTGCAGACAGGAGAGCTGCAGACAGGAGAGCTGCAGACTGGAGAGCTGCAGAGAGGAACACGTGCTCGGGCCACATGCAAACAGAACACAGTCAACACAGGGACTACCAGGAACCCAGCGCGCCCTCATGCACCACACCAGTCCACCACATCAATATCAGTGCTCTGTTCACGTTTAAAAAAAAGAAATCCTTCAAAAAGAGGGAAGAGTAGGCTAATCATTCTGATGTGTATTTACTAAGTATTTGTTTGCCTTTCAATTCACTATAGAAATCTAAATATATAAAACTGTAACCCTGGTATAACCCAGTTATAACACTTTGTAATCATGTTATAACCCTGGTATACGCCAGCTATAACCTAGCTATACCCCAGCTATAACCATGTTGTAATTTAGCTATAATCTTGTTATAATTTAGCTATAACCATGTTATAACCCAGCTATAACCATGGTATAACTTAACTATAATTTAGTTATAATTTAGCTATGACCATGTTATAACCCAGCTATAACCATGGTATAACTTAACTATAACCCAGCTATACCACAGCTATAACCATGTTGTAATTTAGCTATAATCTTGTTATAATTTAGCTATAACCATGTTATAACCCAGCTATAACCATGGTATAACTTAACTATAATTTAGTTATAATTTAGCTATGACCATGTTATAACCCAGCTATAACCATGGTATAACTTAACTATAACCCAGCTATACCACAGCTATAACCATGTTGTAATTTAGCTATAATCTTGTTATAATTTAGCTATAACCATGTTATAACTCAGCTATAACCATGTTATAACTTAACTATAATCTAGTTATAATTTAGCTATAACCATGTTATAACCCAGCTATAACCATGGTATAACTTATCTATAATTCAGGTACAACCCAGCTATAACCATGTTATAACGCTGGTATTTAATGTGTATAATAAGCCCAGGAGAGGAGAAGTTCCTGTTTGGCTCCAGTGAGCCAGCACATGTCTGGCCCAGACTGCATCTCCCCTCCCAGGCAACAGAGCAGAACTGTCTGCCTGTCAGAGCCCTCCAGACTGTGGAGCCAAGACTGTGACCAAGGGGGGGGGGGGGGGGCGGTACTGACACACACACAAACATGTACACACACGCACGTTAACACCACACGTACACACACACACAGACGTACACACGCACGCACACACATGTTCTCACATATGCACCACGCACACAACATATAACATATAAACTGGAATATATTGTATGCATCATCTCACTCCTGTATGATTGGACACCTACATATTCAGGCCTCTTGCTACTGACCACCACATCTCCGGGCTGTGCCCTACCTGCTGTACAAGACTCACACACACACTCCCAGACACACACACATTCCTGGACTTGACACAAACAATTTCTTGGAGTACAACCCCCCCCCAGGCCAGTACACCCCCCCCCCCCCGACAGGTCTTTCAGGAAGCTGCCTGCTTGCCTGGGCCAGATGTACTCAGGACACAGCTGCATGGTCATGTCTGCTGTCGACAACACGGCGGGTGATATTCAGCTTTGCTAACACAACCTGTTCTCAGAGAACTCATAACCCTTCCTCTTCCTGTTCCCAGATAACTCATATAGGCTATTTTTTCAGTTCAGACAGTACATGCAACTAACTCTGCGGTGTATACTGCATTTCTAAAATGTGTAAGGGATAATGCCCGACGAGGTGTCCAATATCACCTGATAATGGACGATGCAGAGGACTGAACCGTCCGACGCACAGCGGAGGTTTGTCAGTTGCTTCCGCGGAGTCCATTATGATTATGAAATCAAGCATTCTGATTGGTTGAGAGGGAGTTCCGGGGTGTGCATTATTGAGCGATAAAGTACTGTACACCTTTTTACATTTATCTTAAAAGGGAAGGGTTCCATATTAGTGCGCACTCAAAATAACTAAAAGGTTGCCGAAGAAAAAGACTGTCTACAAGTACTGGTGTTCAGCAGTTTATTGGTTAACAAGCTAGACTAGCAACATTCGGTTAGTTTTTGAGCTATTGCTCAAAAACTATATATATTGTATACTATATATTATATATTATATATATATATATATATTCATATATAATATATATATATTATATATATACTATATATTACACTGTCCGTGCTATCAGTGTTAACTAGCTGGTTTAGCTACTGAGACGTTGGACTGAAGCTCAGGTCTAGCCATTAGTTGCTAACTAGATATCCACTTATTTAATTTTAGCTTTGTGGCCACGCAATTACATGACCTGGTCTTGGCATCTTAAAACAACGTTTTCCACGGATGCACAATTAATGGAGATATCCAAATCAACATAAGCTAACCTTAGCAACAGGCTAATGTTAGTCTATCGAGTCCCAAGACACTCGTACTGTTATTATCAGTGACCTATGCACTTTGTAAAGCTCTCTCTTGGAAGTCGCTTTGGATAAAAGCGTCTGCTAAATGAATAAATGTAAATGTAAATGTAACTATAGTTTACAGCATATGTAGCTAGCTAGCATTTACCCAGTGCCTACGAAACATTTATGATTGATTAAGAATGTTTAGGCCTAATGTTTAAATTAAACAGTATTTTATTGAAAGTGTCCCATTGTCGTTGTTATTTTAAAGGCAACTTTTATAAAATGAGCAATGTAAAATGAGATAGTGCGAGATGTAGCTAGGCTAACAAACGTGAAGTTCACAATGCTGTTTGTCCGTTGCATAGCAACAACCACACGTACGGGACTATTTTACGTTTACGTTTGTTGGCTATAACTATTTTGTGCTGAAAGGCAGCTTACTATTTATTTACTATTTATAATTTCGCTGGTAACCGTATTATAGCAACACCCTGGAACACGTACTTTATTGACGATAAAGTACTGCCTCGAGTACCTTATTGCTTAATTATACCATGGTCTGGGTGAATTCTCGATTCTGATTGGCTGCAGGGGTGTCCATTATTGGGTATTATACCATGGTCTGGGTGAATACTCGATTCTGATTGGCTTCAGGGGTGTCCATTATCGGGTGATAACGGACATCTACTGCATCATTGCAGCAAAACTGTCTTTTCACCGTTCTAAATTATTCCGCTGGCAATATAGTATATGAGCCTGTACAAAGCGTCTGAAATAAGTAACCATAATAACAGTGACGGACTCAAAGCCTCCATTTACAGCTTTGAAAGACTTTAACAAGAAGCTAACTTGTAATTTACAACAATGAGTGACTTCAATATTTATTTTAACCTATTTGAAAATGTAACTTTTCTGAATGGACTGTGTCAGTGTCACGCAAATGCTCATCTCACATCCCATTCGCTATTCACCTCGCAAGTCAATCTACTTCAGACAGCCTTTTTTTTACAAACATTAATTTATGTTTTGAGGCGTTTTGCAAAAGAAATTAACGTTTTTTAACGTTAGCCAACTGATATTTTATAGTCCGCTCAGCTCAGCAGTGTGTTACTGTCACAGCATGGGAGCAGCAGTGTCTTACTGTCACGACATGGGAGCAGCAGTGTCTTACTGTCACGACATGGGAGCAGCAGTGTCTTACTTTCACGACATGGGAGCAGTGTGTTACTGTCACGACATGGGAGCAGTGTGTTACTGTCACAGCATGGGAGCAGTGTGTTACTGTCACAACATGGGAGCAGTGTGTTACTGTCACAACATGGGAGCAGTGTGTTACTGTCACAACATGGGAGCAGTGTGTTACTGTCACAGCATGGGAGCAGTGTGTCACCAGTGCTGCCTCAGCAAGTACAGCCTCCTCTCCCATGCCTTACTGTAACTTCCTCCACCCTCCCCCATTCACTCTCTCCATCCCCACTTCACCTCCCTTACAACCCCTCCATTCACCTTCACCAGCATGTAGAGAGACCAGCATATCTAACATTTCTGGAGAGGAGAGACACCAGCATCTCTAACACACCTGTAGAGAGACCAGCAGCTCTAACACACCTATAGAGAAACTAGTGTCTCTAAAACACCTGGAGAAAGACCAGCACTTTAGTATCCCAGCTGACAGCAGTGTGGAACTGCACCAAAGTGACCATGAAGGTCACGAAGAGACCAGTCGATCAAACACTGTCAGAAGGTTTTGGGTTGTCTGATAGCAAACTGTAGTCAATGTCCTGATCAGTTAGCATCAGTGGGCGACCCTTCACAGGGACAACAGCTGATTATTTGAGATCTACGAGGCCATTCATCACCCTGCTGACGGGTGGGCTGACTTCACTGAGGAGTCCTGATAGAGATAAGAGGATGATTTATGCACCTCACAGTTCTCCTAGTGATGTCACCTACCCACAGCGCCAAGATGAAAGACCTTCCAATGGTCCAATAGATCCATCATTGTTGGATTGATTTACATTTAGTCATTTAGCAGACGCTCTAATCCAGAGCGACTTACAGTAAGTACAGGGACATTCCCCCGGCAACCTTCTGATTACTAGCCCGACTCCCTCACCGCTCAGCCATTTGACTCCCAACTGATCATGTTGAGACTAACAACTGCTAAAGAAATGCATGGTATACAAGAAGCCCAACCCTAACCTCTAGTCTACAGGTGCCCTAACCCTAACTTAGTGTACAAGTAGCTGTTCCAATGTTCTGCTAGGAACTACAGTACATATACCCTCCACTTTACCACATACCAGGGATGGGAAAGCCTAGCATTCACACACGCACACACATGCACAGACACACATACACACACCCCCCACACACACACCCATGGCTAATCTTCCGGGCAGACGCTGTGATTACTACACTTCAGGTTACCTCATCATCCTCTCCAGGGGTTCCAGCCACATGGACCCATTGTCCATCAACCCCAATTTCCAAGAAATAACCCAGCTGACTAATCTCTGTAAACACCCAAAGTTCCAGCAAGAGGATACAGCAGATCCTTTATAAGTCCCTCGCCAAGTTTGAGTACTCCAGCTGTTGGGTCTGGAATAGTCCACTGTGGGTGGAGGAATGAAGGGGTGTTGCCTAGGGAGGAGGTATCCACTGTGGGTGGAGGGGTGGAAGGATGAAGGGATGGAGGGGTGAAGGGGTGGAGGATGTTGTAAAGGGGAGGTTCTGTTTACAAAAACAAGATCAACGTTAACATTTCCTTACTCCTGGAAAGCCAAACTTCCCCAAACTGAGTTTCACTATGCAATAATGAAGAGGAACTTCATAATGTTAAGTGTTGCTGAATATGGTTTATGATTCAAGCCTGTCTGAAGATTATGACAAAATGTCTTCCCTTGAAGATTGAAGAGAACTCGATAGTTTCCCAGTCACTCAACCTAAACCAAGAACGTTTTCTAATCAGCTGTTCAAGAATCCAGCCAAATATTTTTTCTTTCACTTTCACTTTTTAAACTTTTCTTAATACTCAATATTATTCAAATGTGGTTCATGAGTGCTGCGTTGCTCAGGATCCAGAACGTTCCTGACGTGTTTGTCTTGTGTCTGATCCTCTTCTCAGTGGGTAACACAGTCATCTACACACACACAAACACTCTCTATCACACATCTACACACACTTTCTGTTCCTCTTGTATATATTTCCTGTAGGACAGATTATTAGTCAATTTGGCGACATATTTTACCATCTGTATGCGGATGATATTCAATTGTACTGCTCGTTTGAGGAATCTGAGTTCTATAAATTGTGGTCTTTAATCAATTACTTGACTAGTTTCAAACAGTGGTTGTGGGACAACTTTTTGCTTTTAAAATCAGGTAAAACTGAAACTCCCTGAAATTATTGCCCCTGAACGTAAAATCCCACAGATAAAGCAGCATATTGGTGAGTTAGGCCCATCTGTCCAGCTGAGCCTCAGGAGCTGAGGTGGAGTGTTTGATTCAGCTATGTCCTTGGGGCGTCACTCAATTAGTTAGAAACTGTTTTTTCCAACTGAGGAATATTTCCAAATTAAGAAAAGCAGTGTCCAAGGGTGAACTGGAGATGAATATTCATGCTTTTATTTCTTCTTGTTTAGATTATTTTAATAGTCTTTTTACCTGTTTGAACAAGAAGGAGCTCGACCGTCTCCAGGCCGTTCAAAACTCTGCTGCAAGGCTTTTAACACACATTAATAAAAGAGCACACATTACACTTGTTTTAGCATCACTTCACTGGTTACCAGTCCAGTACAGAATTCAATTTAAAATCCTGGTCCTCACCTTCAGAGCCCTGAATGGAGAAGTTCCTCCCTACATTTCTGATTTAATACAGCTTCATACCCCCACCCGTAATTTCAGGTCATTGGGCCAGAAGCTTTTAGTGGTTCCCTGTACTCATTTTAAAACTAGAGGGGATCCGAGTGTGTGGCTCCTAGGTTGCAGTGGCTCCTAGGTTGTGGAATGCCTTGCCTCCCTTTCTACGGTGTGCAACTTCTGTCAAAGCTTTTAAAAAGCAACTCAAGACTTTGCTATTCAAGCAGGCTTTTAGTTAGTTGAGGGTTTTTTATGGTTGTTTGTCATGTTTCTATTTCTATTTAAATGTTTTGTATTTATTTGTAGTGTTATTTTGTATTTTGGTGTGAAGCACTTTGTGATTTTATCTGCGAGGAGTGCTATACAAATAAACTTTATTAACTTACTTTCTAACACACACTCCCTAACAAACTCATCTGCAAACACACTCTCCAACACACATCTACAGTCTCTAACACACATATACAAACACACACTCTCCAACACACATCTACAGTCTCTAACACACATATACAAACACACACTCGCTAACACACTCATTTACAAACACACACCCACACGCGACGCAGGAAGCTCTGATAAAGCTTTCAATGAAGGACAAGCCTGTCTTTACAGCAGATATTAGTTTATTAAACCTTCGTTCTGTTGGTTACATTTCATGGCAGCGGCACATGTGACACGTCAGAGACTAGGACAGGAACCCACCCGGGTTTCAAGTACAGAAACAAACATTACCCTACGCAAAGGATCAAAACTATGGTTACTTGACAAGGTTGGGAGGAAAAAGAAAATATGTCAAAATTAAATGTTCTACAGAACTTCCAGGAAAACAACTTTAGTGTTCAATCCTCGCCATGCTGGCTGGTCATTGACCTGCACAGGAGACACTAGCACGATCAGGGAATCCCTGCTCTAGCAAAACAAGTTTCCTCCACCAGCCTGGATGAAGACACGTCTTAATAGATGGAGACTTCTTTAAGGCACAAACAAAAACAACAAAGTAAACAAGCTGTGAGCGGCGGCAGGTGGTTGCAAATTCATCCAAACTGTTCCACCTCCGGAGAAAGCAGCTCTGTAGAAGTGCAGCAAGGCATCAGAGTTACTGGAGTGTCTCTCCTCTCTGTCTCACCCCGGCCAGGATGGAGCTTCACAACAACACCGCTGCTGAGGGCTTACTTCAGAGAGACAGACGACCTCATCTCTGGATCACTGAGCGCACACACACCTCAGTACTGCACAGCCACACATCAGACATCATGAAAACTTGGGTTGTTGACTTAAGAGTATCCATTCAAACATCCGACAGAAGGGTGAAGGGAGGAGGAGGTTTAAATGTTGTTACAGTACCATTCATTTCCTTTGGGACAAACTGCACACTTGAAGCTTGGACAGAATCACGTCCGATGCATTCTGAAAGAAGGGCGGCAAAATGAAGCATAAGAAATGTGTGTTCACTTGGATGGAGCCATCGAGCACAGGGAGGAAACCCTCAGACACACACCCTTCCTACCACTGACACATTACAGGAGTGCTCTTGATTCAGTCACTGAAAACATGTGATACACACAAACCATATCAAGCACATGATGACAACGTTTCCTGGTCCAATCACACGTTGATCCACCAAATCACACGTCACACAGCAGAATAAATATGGCTGACGGAGGGATGAGCCAATCAGAGTCCATCCTGTCAACCAATATCAACTTCCTGACTTCGCCTTGAACCAACTTGGTCATCGCTGGTTAACTCCCTCTGGTACAAACGTTAGTCATCTTTGTTCTGCAACTCAACAGACACTCTTTTCAGTGTTAAACAAGAGCTATAAATAAATATGCGTTGTACAGAAGCTTTGGGAATCATGGAATGTCCAAGGCTGGAGCTATGATGGTCCTGGTTCTCTCAGGGGAGCTATGATGGTCCTGGTTCTCTCAGAGGGAGCTATGTTGGTCCTGGTTCTCTCAGGGGGAGCTATGATGGTCCTGGTTCTCTCAGGGGGAGCTATGATGGTCCTGGTTCTCTCAGGGGGAGCTATGTTGGTCCTGGTTCTCTCAGGGGGAGCTATGATAGTCCTGGTTCTCTCAGGGGGAGCTATGATGGTCCTGGTTCTCTCAGGGGGAGCTATGATGGTCCTGGATCTCTCAGGGGGAGCTATGATGGTCCTGGTTCTCTCAGGGGGGAGCTATGATGGTCCTGGTTCTCTCAGGGGGAGCTATGTTGGTCCTGGTTCTCTCAGGGGGAGCTATGATGGTCCTGGTTCTCTCAGGGGGAGCTATGTTGGTCCTGGATAGTGGGCAGTATGGGGCCGGTCTCCCTCCAGCGGTCTCTGGTCCACTGAGGTCCTGGTCTCTTACCAGGCTTGTGAGATGTGCCTGGTGTAGCGCTGTATGAAGGGGTCCTGAGAACAACTTGACTGGCATGACCAGGGTCAAGGTCAATGGGTCAAGGTCACTGCCTCCTGGGGTGGAAGGGGGGGGGGGGGAGCGAGGCGTTATGGTGAACTGTGTAGCCTGCAGAACAGTGCTGATGGTGTTTGTGGTTGGATGGCTCCTGGGGTTGGGAGAAGGCTTGGAGGATGTTAGCCTGTGCTAGCGCTGGACTGGGCTGTGCCAAGCTAGACGGGATCTGGGTTTCTCTGGTGTTAGAGTGTGGTATGTTACTTCAGTAGGTAAATAACTTTAATGCATGTTTGGTCCAACATGTCTGTTGTAGGAGAGGTGCCTGTTCAAGGGTCATGACCCTCATCCAGCCACAGCAGCAACCTGGAGAAGGCCATTCAGACGTCAGGTGTCCCTGCTTGAGACCAGGTGAGGTCACACAAAGATCATTAGAGGAGGTCACCCCAAGGTCACCCCAGCAGTAGGGGTCCAGCTATGGCCGGCAGTCGGCAAGGAGCTGGCGGCCTGATTGTGCGTTGCCGTGACGACCTCCGGTGAGATGATCTCTGCCAGCGTGACATAGGTGCCGGCCAGGAAGCCCACAAAGCCCACGGAGGCGATGAGCAGGTCCTTCAGCAGCATGGCCGTCCGCCGCCGCTCTGAGAAGGTGATGAGCTCCACTAGCGGAGGGAAGACCAGTGCCAGGGCACTGCTGCTCACTGCTCCTACCAGGGAGATGACCAGGTCCAGCTTGGGGATGAGGACCGCCCAGGAGACTGGGGAGAGAAGGGGAGGAGGGGAGGAGGGGAGAGAAGGGGAGGGGGGGAGAGAAGGGGAGGGGGGAGAGAAGGGGAGGAGGGGAGAGAAGGGGAGGGGGGGAGAGAAGGGGAGGGGGAGAGAAGGGGAGGGGGGAGAGAAGGGGAGGGGGGGAGAGAAGGGGAGGGGGGGAGAGAAGGGGAGGGGGGGAGAGAAGGGGAGAATTTATTCATATGGGCATGGTAACAGATGTCTAGAAGCAGTGAAGGTGTCCCTCCCTCACCGACCGACCGACCGACCGAAACAGCACCACACCTCTGATAAGGAACATTCCCTTTTAAATTGGCCTTGCTAGTGAAATAGGGGAACATACCCAAGTACAGTAAGTCTGTTTGGGATAGCATTGGTATGCCAACAGTGTTCCCTGTTGGACCAGCGCCTGGGTGTGGATATCCACCAAAGAGGTGGGTGGGGGAGAGAAGGATTAGAGTGGAGGACTCATGAAGGGCACTCACTCTCACCTTCACCCTGCTCTGATTAGAGCACAGCACAATATTCTCGCTCTGGGAAAAGCCCAGAAATCCAAAGTGACTAGCAATCGGCTTTATCATCTAATTTGCATGTGCACACAGGGAGCATCTAGACTCGCACAAACACTGTTTGATCTCTGTTCTTGGAGCGCTAGCGGAGATAGCTAGCAGCACCATGGATGCACAGGGGACATAACAAACAACACAAACATAACCTACTGTGAATCAGCCATTTTCAGTGGATATGTATATGTGTATGTATATATATGTATGTTATATATATATATATGTATATAAACATACAGTATAAAAAGACATACATACATACATACAGTATATCTACAGGATATATAAGTATACACTAAACATATCAGGGCACTCAACCAATCCTATTTGAAGTTTTGAATCATGTGTTCCATAAGAGCACACATCTCAGATCTGGTCTCTCTCAGGAGCGTCACCTGGTTCAGGAGCGTCACCTGGTTCAGGAGCGTCACCTGGTTCAGGAGCGTCACCTGGTTCAGGAGCGTCACCTGGTTCAGGAGCGTCACCTGGTTCTTCACAACATGAAAACATGTTCTGTAGGTTCTCTAAAGCTGGTCTAGTTTGTAAATAAGATCCTTCACAAACACGTGGTTTGGTTCTTTTTGACTTTTTTCATTGAATCATGTCATTCACTCCAATTGAAATCATTTGACAGCTCAATTAACCTAAGCAATGAAAGGACTGAATATCAATAAACAATTATGAAAGGGAAGGCTCACTTCATGTGAATAGTTATTCCACTACAACATGAAGTGTTTTACCCAACACTCAGGAACACCCCCAGTCCCATTTCAGCAGGGAGAGAACAGGTGAGTAATAACAATGCTGGACTTAAAGATAAACTGTCTCCTTTACATGCTAATTCCTGTAGCAAGGCGTTATTCATGCAGAGGTGAATACGTTTAATAATTCTACTAATAAGGACAATGCGTGGGCAGCACTGATTCTGACCCCAAACTGTCAGATTTGAGCATGTAAACAAAGGTCAACTCTGCTGAACATTCATTTACGAAAGCCTCTTTGCTTAACAGAAAACTTGACATTTCTTTGATATGACAGATTCACTGGTACATGGTTTGTGATCCAATACAGCCGCAAGATACAGAACAAGAACCTCAAGTCTCCAATAAGCACTTTACCAATCTTTATCCACTTTCAAACTCTCACTGAAAATCAGATCAATATCTGTCTGTCTCTCTCTCTTCAGTCTGTCACCTTCAAGCCTCGTACATTTCTCCATTTCCCAGCCTTCATCGTCCTTATCCCTCCCACTTCTTGATTCTCCTCTCTGGCTGAGCATCAGTAAAGTTCTGCCCTCCTGTGTCAGCTTGAATCTCCTCTCAGAGCGTGTCTCTTCCTCCAGGCCCACATGGCACCGCCAGTTTCAAATACAGGTGAGATGGACTGGGGACCAATCAGCTGAGCTGAACAGCCACGCTGCTAAGTCTGCATGTGCCCATAAACACCTGGTACCTTTTGTACACAAGTTCTCTACCTGGACACTGTTCATTTATTCATGGAAACAAGAGCTGCACCCGTCTACAGAGTCACGCTAAGCCGACAGGTCCATTAGTGTCGTTTTGCAGGTCTAAGAAGGGGTTGTTTTCCAAAGCAACATCCTTGTTAATGCCTCAGAGGATGAGGCTTCCTTTATCATGAGAACAACAAGGGAGGGAGTACAGAGAGAGGGGAGAGAGAGGAGAGGAGAGAGAGAGGGAGAGAGAGAAGATACAGAATGAAAAATACAGAATGAGTGACCACACCCTTGCAATCGAAAAAGGAAGACATAAAAAACATGGTTACCTAAAGAGTACAGAATATGTGGGCGTGAGTGAGTTAATTGAAAACTACACAGAGCTTGATAAACGAGAAATTAAGGATATCTCTGGGCGAAGGGCCTACTGCAAGCCTTGCCGCTAGATATGTCTCTCAATGTCACAACCTGAGGGACAGTGAATCAACCCTGTATGACTGTTAAAACCTTTCTGTATATTAACATGCATTTATGTGTTACTGTTACACTTACTATGCTACTGTTATTTTGCCATGTTATTATTGTTAGACTCCTTGTTAAATGTTATGATATACATGTTAAAATGTCCTTTCAATATGGACTGCTTTGGCAATACTGCTCAACCCGAACTGTCATGCCAATAAAGCATTCTGAACTAAACTGAACTGAGAGGAGAGAGAGGAGAGGAGAGAGAGGATAGGGAGAGGAGAGAGAGGAGAGAGAGAAAGGGGAGGAGAGAGAGGAGAGAGAGAGGAGAAAGGGAGAGGAGAGTGGACAGAGAGAGAGGGAGAGGGGGGAAGAGAGAGAAGAGAGGAGAGAGAGATGGGCAGACATTAAGAAACAGCACAGGGTGATGGAGAGGGGAACAAGCAGATGAGTGAAAAGGACGTATATATATATATATAGATCTCTCTCTTTCTCTCTATATATAAATGGAATAAGAGCGAGTGAGTCGGAGAGAGATGGAGACAGAGAGGAAGAGACAAAGAGAGAGAGTGAGATGGAGAGACAGAGAGAAACGGAGAGAGAAAGAGAGAGTGACAGAGAGAGAAAGGTCCAGCCTCACCTCAGTGCTCAGTGCATGTCAGCTCTAATTACTTTGTGTCTCTTCCCAGAGACGAGCTGTATTAGGATGTCTACACAAATCAAACCTCAGTGGGATAAGTCCCTGGCTAGCGTCGCTGCTGACGACTCTTAAGCTGCACAGGAAAACCCCAGAGAGCAAACTTGTTAGCATTTCTGTACGTGGCGTAAGATGAGTAGGAATCATTATGGCACCATGTAGATAATCCTGATCTCACACCCAGAGAGAATTAATCAGGATTTCCAGAGGAGCTGGGTTGGAAAAAGCTATAATTCACCTCAACTCTGGAATGAGCCCACACATCAGAACCTTTAATTCTCCAGGCAAAGGATGATAACAGGAGAAAAGGACAGATTTGTACCTGAGCGAGGAAGGATGACAGATATGAAAGTCAGGAGAATTGGGACATGTAATCTGTGTGAAGCAGTGTCAGGGTGGTAATCTGAGTGAAGCAGTGTCAGGGTGGTTAATCTGAGTGAAGCAGTGTCAGGGTGGTAATCTGTGTGAAGCAGTGTCAGGGTGGTAATCTGTGTGAAGCAGTGTCAGGGTGGTTCATCTGTGTGAAGCAGTGTCAGGGTGGTAATCTGTGTGAAGCAGTGTCAGGGTGGTTCATCAGTGTGAAGCAGTGTCAGGGTGGTAATCTGTGTGAAGCAGTGTCAGGGTGGTTCATCTGTGTGAAGCAGTGTCAGGGTGGTAATCTGTGTGAAGCAGTGTCAGGGTGGTTCATCTGTGTGAAGCAGTGTCAGGGTGGTTCATCTGAGTGAAGCAGTGTCAGGGTGGTAATCTGAGTGAAGCAGTGTCAGGGTGGTTCATCTGAGTGAAGCAGTGTCAGGGTGGTAATCTGAGTGAAGCAGTGTCAGGGTGGTTCATCTGAGTGAAGCAGTGTCAGGATGGTTAATCTGAGTGAAGCAGTGTCAGGGTGGTTCATCTGTGTGAAGCAGTGTCAGGGTGGTTCATCTGAGTGAAGCAGTGTCAGGGTGGTTCATCTGTGTGAAGCAGTGTCAGGGTGGTAATCTGTGTGAAGCAGTGTCAGGGTGGTAATCTGAGTGAAGCAGTGTCAGGGTGGTTCATCTGAGTGAAGCAGTGTCAGGATGGTTAATCTGAGTGAAGCAGTGTCAGGGTGGTAATCTGAAAGAAGCAGTTTCAGGGTGGTAATCTGAGTGAAGCAGTGTCAGGGTGGTAATCTGTGTGAAGCAGTGTCAGGGTGGTAATCTGAGTGAAGCAGAGTCAGGGTGGTTCATCTGAGTGAAGCAGTGTCAGGGTGGTTCATCTGAGTGAAGCAGTGTCAGGGTGGTTCATCTGAGTGAAGCAGTGTCAGTGTGGTAATCTGTGTGAAGCAGTGTCAGGGTGGTAATCTGAGTCAAGATGAGACTGGAAACATGAGCAGCACCACTTAACTGTATTACATGAAAATACATAAGAATAAATTGCTTGCTCAATAGATTCAATTTATCTTAATCAATTTCTCATAACTAAATGTAATAGTTTTACATGTCTATCATTTGTAAATAAATAAATAAAAATCCCCCAAAAGCAAAAAATCGTGAAGTTGAACTCCCAATTTTGGCCAGAAGTTTATGAATATTAAACAGGAAGAACAGGGATTTCCTGAGGAGAAACCCTGAGGTAACATAACCTGATCCCTCCAGAAGGCTGAGTGTTTATATAGCAGGATATATATATATATGTACAGTATATATCCAGTCCCTCCTGACTGCATCACTAGCGCCCCTCAGCTGGAGGGATTACAAGGTGAGCTCCAGGGGATGTGCTCTGTCTGCCAGTCCAGCACACTCTGTGTTCCTGCACCATGACGCCTCAGAGAGAGAGAGAGAGGGAGGGAGACATAGGGAGTGAGAGGGAGAAAGAGTGAGAGGAGGGGGGAGAGAGAGGAAGGGAGAAAGAGAGGGGGGGAGAGAGAGGAAGGGAGAAAGAGAGGGGGGGAGAGAGAGAGAGGGAGGGAGAGAGAGGGAGAGAGGGGGGGAGAGAGGGGAGGGGGGAGAAAGAGAGGGGGGGAGAGAGAGAGAGGGAGGGAGAGAGAGGGAGAGAGGGGGGGAGAGAGGGGAGGGGGGAGAAAGAGAGGGAGAGGGAGGGATGGGGAGTGAGGGAGGGGGAGAGAGAGAGAGAGGGGGAGGGAGGGATGGGGAGAGAGGGAGGGGAGAGAGAGAAGATTCCCCTGCTGGCTCCTGCTGTTACATAAGACGTGTGTTATGAAAGGATGGGAGGTACTGATGGGAGAGGGTGGCACATGCTTCTCCATCCAAGCCCTCCCTCCAGGACTCTACTGCCTCTAGATTGGAGGGTCCAGGACTCTACTGCCTCTAGATTGGAGGGTTCAGGACTCTACTGCCTCTAGATTGGAGGGTTCAGGACTCTACTGCCTCTAGATTGGAGGGTTCAGGACTCTACTGCCTCTAGATTGGAGGGTTCAGGACTCTACTGCCTCTAGATTGGAGGGTTCAGGACTCTACTGCCTCTAGTTAGAAGGGTTCAGGACTCTACTGCCTCTAGATTGGAGGGCTCAGGACTCTACTGCCTCTAGATTGGAGGGTTCAGGACTCTACTGCCTCTAGATTGGAGGGTTCAGGACTCTACTGCCTCTAGTTAGAAGGGTTCAGGACTCTACTGCCTCTAGATTGGAGGGTTCAGGACTCTACTGCCTCTAGATTGGAGGGTTCAGGACTCTACTGCCTCTAGTTAGGAGGGTTCAGGACTCTACTGCCTCTAGATTGGAGGGTTCAGGACTCTACTGCCTCTAGATTGGAGGGTTCAGGACTCTACTGCCTCTAGATTGGAGGGTTCAGGACTCTACTGCCTCTAGGTTGGAGGGTTCAGGACTCTACTGCCTCTAGATTGGAGGGTTCAGGACTCTACTGCCTCTAGTTAGAAGGGTTCAGGACTCAACTGACTCTAGTTAGGAGGGTTCAGGACTCTACTGCCTGTATTTAGGGAGTTCGTGGCTGAGATTACCTTTGTTAAAGTCGCCGAGTACAATAACAAGGGAATCCGGGTTTGCTCGCTCCACACTCAGAATCTGGTCGGCGAGCGTGCGTTGGGCCTCATTAACCTGTGGACCCGGCGCCATGTAAACTCCGACCAAAATGAGCGACGCAAATTCTCGTGGCAAGTAAAGAAGTTTACAGATTATATAAAATTATTCCAGATCCGGATAACAATGTTGCAGAATCACTGTCACATCTACACACCAGCCACTGTTGATGTAGAAACAAATACCACCGCCTTTGGTTTTGCCAGAGAGTGCAGTGTCCCAATCAGTTTTCATGAGTTGAAAGCCTGCCTGTAAGGCGGTGTCCGGGATCAAATCGCACAGCCATGTCTCCGTGAAGCACAAAACCGAAGGTAAAAGAAAGTCTCTGTTTTTCACCATCAGTAGCTGAAGTTTGTCCATTTTATTGCAGAGTGAACGTACGTTGGAGAGGAAAAACTTGGAAGCACTGTTCGGATTCCACATCTGCGTAGCCGAACTAGCGCTCCCGCTCGCTTTCCCCTTCTACGGCGTTTCACTGCATGAGCAAAGCCTAGCGCGGCACTTGCTAGAATTCCCACTAAATCTGCCACTGGAAGCAGAAAAGTGGGAAATAAGTCTACAGGAGATGTAGTCCTGATGTTTAGAAGTGCTTCTCTTGTTAGAGAACCCCGGAAATCTTGGCAGAACACTGACTTAACAGACAAAACGAGACAAAACAGAGCGCACCTGGCAACCACGGCAGCCCTCACCGGCGCCATCTTAGCTAATGCCCACCACTAGCCCCCAGCTAACCCTTTGCTAGCTTCCTGCTAATGCCTACTGCTAGCACACAGCTAACCCTCTGCTTGCTTCCTGCTAATGCCCAACACTAGCCCCCAGCTAACCCTCTGCTAGGTTCCTGCTAATGCCTACTGCTAGCACACAGCTAACCCTCTGCCAGCTTCCTGCTAATGCCTACTGCTAGCCCACAGCTAACCCTCTGCTAGCTTCCTGCTAATGCCCACCACTAGCCCCCAGCCAGATAGTCAGTCCTGTACTCTTTGAGGCTGCCCTGCTCTGTCAGATATCAGAAGCTGCTTTGATGCAAATTCCTTTCAAATTTTTAAAGGGATTATCTGGAATCGTTCAAGGGGGCGTTGGGTCTCCTCATCCTTTTTGGAGATGATTGCCCCACAGTGAAACCGTCCAAAATAAACCCACTCATGGTAATGGAGAGGGGGGGGAGGGGAAGACAAATGAGAAACAAGAAGGAAAGTACAGGAGAGTTGAGGGTGAAAAACAGAAAGGGGAGAGTGAGAGAAAGAGAGAGATCAGAGAGAGAAGAAAAAGGTGGGAAAATGGAGTGAGATCTCAACACGATCTCTAGTTGTTTCTCAATAATTTGTTGGGTTAATAAAAATTTGAATAGTTTATGAGGGATAAATGGAACATAAAAAAAATTGTAACCTGGCAACAGAATCTCTCTGAATTCTTTCTCTCTCTCCATTCAATCACTCCTCCCTCTATCTGTCTCTTCTCATATGATGTTATGATTGTTAAGATCATTATGTTGTTAGCTTAAGTTCCTATGAACAGTAGGCGGCCGTAACTTTATCACCATCTTCAACAGGACACACCAAGGTCACCTGATAACCACATATCCATGAAGACCCCTTGAGAACCAGCCTGAACCTAACCTTCAGACTTCCACCCAGCACCACACCACACACACACAGAACAACTACAGCAGAAGAGTTTCTTTTGAATCTGTAGCCAGAAGATTTGAGAAGTCTGCTTCTCCAAGCTGTTCCTGCACCTAGCTGTTCCTGCACCAAGCTGTTCCTGCACCAAGCTGCTCCTGCACTAAGCTGCTCCTGCACCAAGCTGTTCCTGCACCAAGCTGTTCATGCACCAAGCTGTTCATGCACCAAGCTGTTCCTGCACCAAGCTGTTCCTGCACCAAGCTGTTCCTGCACCAAGCTGTTCCTGCACCAAACTGCTCCTGCACTAAGCTGTTCCTGCACTAAGCTGTTCCTGCACCAAGCTGTTCCTGCACCAAGCTGCTCCTGCACTAAGCTGTTCCTGCACTAAGCTGTTCCTGCACTAAGCTGCTCCTGCACCAAGCTGCTCCTGCACCAAGCTGTGTGTTTCAAACTGTACCACTAGTGCTGGTTCGTATCCTAACCCCATGACAACAGGGTCAGACATGTAGGGCAAAGAGGCGCTACTCTATCACCTACCAGAGTACCACATTATCACAGAGTATCACACTATCACACACTATCACTTATCATAGAGCATCACATTATCAAGCTTTTTAACAGCACACAGAACAAGAGCCAATTATTCCAGGTTGAGAGGGTCCGCTGAAGACAGAAAACATGGTGTGAATCTCTCCACAGGAGCAGTCTCGTCAGGGCGGGAAGTGTTTAACATGAGGGAGTGTCTTCATGAATACTGACACAATATCATCAGCCACATCAACACTATTATTCAAAAGCTATTTCTAATGAAAACCATAAAGAGACAAAACAATACTGGGAATAGTGCTGAATGCAAATGCATGAAAAAAATATAAAAATGTGGTGCCGATTAGTTTTCCAAAGACTGTGATTACTCTTATGAATGCAAAATGACTGCTTACTAGTACACAGCAGGCAGACTCATACATGACGCTCTCCCTGTCTGTTCCTCTCTCTCTCCCCCCCCCTCTCTCTCTCCCCCGCCCCCTCCCTCTGTCTCGCGGTATGAGTCATCCTTAGTGAAGTGTATCCTCCAGCAGCTGGATGGCTAGACAGATACTATTGCTGGCCTTTCCCTCCACACTGAGAGTAGGGTGAGGTGTCTGGGGGTGAGGTGAGGTGTCTGGGGGTGGGGTGGGGTGTCTGGGGGTGGGGTGAGGTGTCTGGGGTGGGCTGGGGGTGGGGTGTCTGGGGGTGGGGTGTCTGGGGTGTCTGGGGGTGGGGTGGGGTGAGGTGTCTAGGGGTGGGGTTCCTGGGGGTGGGGTGTCTGGGGGTGGGGTGAGGTGCCTGGGGGTGGGGTGGGGTGTCTGGGGGTGGGGTGGGGTGTCTGGGGGTGGGGTGAGGTGTCTGGGGGTGGGGTGAGGTGTCTGGGGGTGGGGTGAGGTGTCTGGGGGTGGGGTGAGGTGTCTGGGGGTGAGGTGTCTGGGGGTGGGGTGAGGTGTATGGGGGTGAGGTGTCAGGGGGTGAGGTGTCTGGGGGTGGGGTGAGGTGTCTGGGGGTGGGGTGAGGTGTCTGGGGGTGGGGTGAGGTGTTTTGGGGTGGGGTGTCTTGGGGTGATGTGTCTGGGGATGGGGTGAGGTGTCTGGGGTGAGGTTTCTGGTTAACCCCCTCTGGGCTCCCCCTTACAGAGCAGGAGGAGGAGAGAGCAGGTGGTGGGAGGAGGAGGAGGAGAAGGTGGTGTCTTCCAAAAAACGCCTGACATGTTGGCACAGCTTCCTGGTTGTCAGCATCCCACATCAAAGAACAAAGTCAGAACTTTTCAGAGGCCAGCTCACCAGACACATCTCATAAATATCTCCTTCCTAGCAAATCTTTACAGAGAAAGATCAATTGAGTTTGGATGCATGTGCTAAAAACAGGTTCCCCGAATCACTGAAACAGAGAGGTGCTTGCATCTCTGGATGGTTTAAATCTATGGATCTTCTCAGACCTGTTTGTCTCACTAATTACCTTTTTAATCTCTGTCTCCCTCAATTAGCCTCAAGGCAACCCGAACCGTGACCTCTCACAGCCCAGAGAAGAAAGACATCTCTACAAGCCTGCTCTATTTCAGTCTCCATTAGGAACATCCAGCCAGAGTGGGGTTTTTCCCTGTCTAAAAACAGCACGCGAGGCAGCCGTCTTGTGTTCCATTCACAGATAACTCTCTGGCAGACGGCTAACTGGCAGAGTCGTGAACAACCATATTGACCTGTTGTAATTCCTACTGCCGACCCGTGTGATCATCTGCTCCCGCCCTGTTGTGAAGGGGAGAACAGACATGCAGACAGGCTCTCAGCTTGAGGGCCCAATTAAAAACAGCACCAGCCTCTACATGGCTCAGCACCAAGCCTGGATGCAGAGCTGGAGGTGTGGAACGAACACATGCAAGCCAGCTTGAGAGGGAACATCGGCTATCTGAGTAATAGCCCGATTCCCTAACCGCTCAGCCATCTGACTATGGGCACCTTCTCTGTGTCATTTTGGATGAAAGAGTCTGCTACATTAAAACATTGTCAAATGGAAATCTTGATTTTGGTTAAAGTTTCATTTTTGATTTGACAAGAGCGGTGTGTCTGGGATCACCATCTTTTCTCAAATGTTTTGGAAAGAAACCTTTCTAATCAGTGGCAACACAAGGCTTAAATCTGAACTAAAGTCAGCTTTAAGGCCTATTGTCTTTTACGAATGAGTAAGTGAATCCCTTTTAAATCTCCAGGATTAAAAAGTAACAACTACCCTTCATAAGGAATTCCCAGGATGATAAACGTACCCAAAATCTGCAACCAGAGACGCCAGAGAAGCAGAGTCCTATTCCAGACAGGTGTCTGAGTTTAAGTATTGATGACTAACTGTCAACATCACAGGAAGTCTGAAAGTGCAGACTTCTATGCCATTCCAAATGTGTCATTTCTCTGGTTCGGCCCCTAAACCACATGATTCATATTTGGATACTTACTGCAGTCATTGACTAAATTAAACATAATTTCTTATTTTAATTGTCAAAACATGAATTTGTATTTTAACGACATGTAATTTATCATGTGATATGCTCTTGTGGTTTGTCTTATTGGATCCTTGTTGCAAACAAGGCTGTTTTTGTTGAGGGGGAGCAGAAGTTACACTTTCTCTCTTTCTACTCACCATAAAACATCCAGACAAAGTGTGTCCTCGAATATTAAAGGTCACGACATGAAAACCTCACTTTAGGAAGTTATTTAACATTATTACGAGTTCCCCTAGCCTGCCTTTGGTCCCCAGGTAGCTAGAAATTTCAATAGGTGTAAACCTAGCCCGGGTGTTCTTCTCCGCCTATGAGAAAATTAAAGCTCAAACGCTCGGTTTGAAAATCTCCTCCTTGTGACGTCACAAGGAGGAAGGTTACCTCCCATCTCTCTGCTTTGCCCGCCCAGATAATCTGGCCCGCCCATGAGGAACTGAGCTATGACCGTGCAAGTGTTTTTATCCAGGAAAAACATCATGGCTTGCTAATGAACGAAGCACAAAGGAAAACCAAAGTATTTTTACAGTGAAGACCCAGTGTCTTCATTTTATTTTCTCTGGAAATGCGCCGACACAACTTCCCAATGTTTTGTATGTCTGCGCCAAACATTTCAGCCATGACTGTTTCCTCAACTTGGGACTGAACCCGACTACATCAAGTCTCTCCTGCAGCCTTACACCCCCACCCGCCACCTACGGTCTTCTTCAGACAACCGCCTGGTTGTCCCACCGCTCAAGACCGCCCGGTCTCAACATAAGCTCTTCTCCTGCCTGGCCCCCCAGTGGTGGAATCAACTCCCCACCTCCATCAGAGACACAGACTGTCTCTCCACCTTTAAGAGAAGGCTCAAGACGCACTTGTTCCGGGAGTACAACGGTACTTAGGAATGGTTTGCTGAATGCTAGTTTCCTCTAAGCAAGAGTCATGAGGCTAACCTTCTGGCTAACGCGCTTCTTGTGGGGCAAACCGGTAAATGAGTTAGACACGCATCACCGGCCCAAAGCAAGGGCCTTAAAACAACTGCAGCTCCACAATGATGAAGAGGCCCCTTTTGGATACAGCTTTCTCGAAAGCAGAACATACATTTCAGTTGAATTCCATGGTTGGAAAAATGAATATAAACAAATTGATATGGGGGAGACATGCATGGGCCTTCCTCTCTAATATGATCTTGAATCGTCCTTTACTCTGAGGGGTAGGAGCTCGTTTCATTATTTACAACCTTGATGGTTGGGTGTGTAGAGCAAATTCATCCACTAATTACTTTTCTAAACAGGGGTAATGTCACAGGGAGATATGCTAACATGCTTAAGATGCTGTTTTAATAAGACAAATGACTCTGTACTGTACCACTCTGGTACGGAAATGTAGGATTACTACGCCTGAGGGTGCAAGCTAAACAGCCAACCACACATTCCACACCAGGACACAGTGTGTGAGATGCAGTCAGGACACAGTGTGTGAGATGCAGTCAGGACACTGTGTGTGAGATGCAGTCAGGACACAGTGTGTGAGATGCAGTCAGGACACAGTGTGTGAGATGCAGTCAGGACACAGTGTGTGTGAGATGCAGTCAGGACACAGTGTGTGAGATGCAGTCAGGATAGTTGGATAGTTTCTAAAGCCTTGATGATCCAGCCATGATGATTCAGCCATGGTGCAAACTCCACAGACTCATGATGTCAGAGCGCTCATCAAGGAAGACAGAGACAGGCCACAGGGGAGGAGCAGTGTGTTCAGGTCTAACAGGGGAGGAGCAGTGTGTTCAGGTCTAACAGGGGAGGAGCAGTGTGTTCAGGAGGAGCAGTGTGTTCAGGTCTAACAGGGGAGGAGCAGTGTGTTCAGGAGGAGCAGTGTGTTCAGGTCTAACAGGGGAGGAGCAGTGTGTTCAGTAGGAGCAGTGTGTTCAGGTCTAACAGGGGAGGAGCAGTGTGTTCAGGAGGAGCAGTGTGTTCAGGTCTAACAGGGAAGAGGGCCGGGACTTAAAGGTCCCATGGCATGAAAATGTCACTTTATGAGGTTTCTTAACATTAATATGAGTTCCCCAAGCCTGACTATTCTCCCCCAGTGTCTAGAAATTGTGATAGGTGGAAACCAAGCCCTGGGTATTCTGCTCTGCCTTTGAGCATGTCATGTCTAACATGTCATGGGACCTTTAACAGGAGACAGCTGACCTACAGTTCAGCACTCAGCTGATCCCTGCTGGTGTCCAGGGTCTGCACACCTGGTACCTGGTGTCCAGGGCCTTCACACCTGGTACCTGGGTGTTGCTGTGACGGACCACGCAGACTTAAGAACTGACGCACCAAAAGGGAGTTTGTTGAAAGAGAGATGAAGAAAGAGGAATCAAATGTCAGTGTTCAGAGGGGACAAGAAACGAATGAGATCAGGAGGGTGGAGTGCAGGAGGAGGAGCGAGATGGGAACAGGGAGAAAGAATGAGAGAGGGGGAGAGTGAGGGGGGAGAGGTGCCCTCTACAGCTCTCCACTCTACTCTGAACCTCTCTACATCTCTCTCTCCTCTCCGCCCCTCTCTGCTCTAGATCTGTGCTATGCTACAGTTGGCTCTGCTCTCCAGAGATGAAAAACCAGAACAGTTATGTCACCATGTTCGGCATTCAAATGAAAAACCAGTGAGTTCTACTCATTACAGAGACAAAATAAGAATAAACATCCTTAATTTATTTGTACGCAAATCTACTCATTCACTGAGGAGGTAAAATGGGGGTTTCATAAAATAGCCCTTAGAGGAACAACGAGGCACAAACACCATATTGAATTCAGCCGCTATTTTATGAATCACATTCAAATGAGACCTTTGTTGTTTTCATAACACTTGATTAGTAAGTAAGTAAGTGAAATGTATTTGTATAGCACCTCTCGCAGATAAAAATCACAAAGTGCTTCAAAGTGATTACTTAAGAAACTCAAATCCATCCGTTTTTTTGTTCTACGTTCCTGTCCCCTCCCTCTCTCCCGCTCTCCCTCTCTCCCTCCCCTCCTACCAGCAGTGCCAGGTTGAGGAGTAGCTCTCATGTTGTACTATGTCACAACACAGTTTCCTGTGCTGATGGTGCTCATAGTTACTGCATGTCGCTCCCGGGGGGGAAAACACAACCCTAGGGCAGAACCTGATTCCTGAGCACAGATAACACCTCTAAAGGAACACAGCGTACTGAATTTGTGTTCATGTGTGTGTGTGTGCTCATGTGTGACATGTTTTGACACCACTGGTGTAAAGTGAGAACACATAGATGACCTCTGACCTCCAGCAGACTGAGTCAATATCATCCAAGCACAATTACCAATGTAAACAAAATGACATCATTCTGTTGTGGCAACTATTACTAATATTATTCATATCACTGTCACGCTGAAAGCATTACATTTCTTCCCAAGTACAAACTGAAAACAGCCAAAGAGTGAGCTGTCAACATGTGGAGCTAGAATATTCACACACACACACTTTCACTATTCCTGTCTTTGACAGTGGGGAAAACTTAAAAAGCTGATGAAGCTGAAATAACTCATTCATTAGGCTAATTGCAGCCTCAATTTGACCCTGGAGTCTCTTAGCTGTGAGTCTGGTAGGTGACCGAATGACCTTGGGAGATAGAGAAGAAGAGGAGGTGGAGGAAGAGAAGAGGAGGAGGTGGAGGAAGAGAAGAAGAGGAGGTGGAGGAAGAGAAGAAGAGGAGGTGGAGGAAGAGAAGAAGAGGACGTGGAGAAAGAGAAGAGGAGGTGGAGGAAGAGAAGAAGAGGAGGTGCAGGAAGAGAAGAGGAGGTGGAGGAAGTGAAGAAGAGAATGTGGTTGTTCAAGATAATTCTGCCCTGTCTTTAGTCTGTGTGTGTCTCTCTGGTAGTGTGTGTGTGTGAGTGTGTGTGTGTGTGTGTGTATGAGAGTCTGGGTTATAGCTGGGTTATAGCTAGGTTGTTTGGGCTGAAAGCTGTAGACAAAACCCTGATCTCCATTCCCACTTCATAGTTTTCAAAGCATTGGCTTTTTCACAAATAAACCCTCTGGATAAAACCTATTGAATCTTGATCCTTTTCCAGACAGAGATATTGTCCTCTAGTGAGAAGGATTTGCCAGGGAGCTGAGAGCTAGCTTCCCCGGGACAAAGACGTCTGTCTGAGAGGAGAAGCAGAAGATCAACATCAGCACAGCTGATCTCCAGGACGGCTCAGCCAGGCCTCCTGAGGTAACGCTCAGCCTCCTGAGGTAACGCTCAGCCAGGCCTCCTGAGGTAACGCTCAGCCAGGCCTCCTGAGGTAACGCTCAGCCTCCTGAGGCAACGCTCAGCCAGGCCTCCTGAGGTAACGCTCAGCCTCCCGAGGTAACGCTCAGCCTCCCGAGGTAACGCTCAGCCAGGCCTCCTGAGGTAACGCTCAGCCAGGCCTCTTGAGGTAACGCTCAGCCTCCTGAGGTAACGCTCAGCCAGGCCTCCTGAGGTAACGCTCAGCCAGGCCTCCTGAGGTAACGCTCAGCCAGGCCTCCTGAGGTAATGCTCAGCCAGGCCTCCTGAGGTAACGCTCAGCCAGGCCTCCTGAGGTAACGCTCAGCCTCCTGAGGTAACGCTCAGCCTCCTGAGGTAACGCTCAGCCAGGCCTCCTGAGGTAACGCTCAGCCTCCTGAGGTAACGCTCAGCCTCCTGAGGTAACGCTCAGCCAGGCCTCCTGAGGTAACGCTCAGCCAGGCCTCCTGAGGTAACGCTCAGCCAGGCCTCCTGAGGTAACGCTCAGCCAGGCCTCCTGAGGTAACGCTCAGCCAGGCCTCCTGAGGTAACGCTGGGCGACTCAGCGCTGGTTCAACACAGCACAGCTCTGCTGCCTTCAGAGGCCTTCTGCAGAGAAGAGAACCCTAACCCTAGCCCAGCCAAACACTTCATGTCTGGATGTTTAGCAGGACAGAGGCCAAAAGGTTTTTCCCTTCTACTCTATTTTCATCACTCCATGGAAAAATGTCCAACCTTGATCTATAAATCATTTATCTTTATTTATACATTCAATACTGTCAGAAATAAGGTCAGCTTCCCTCTTCCATGAGGAGTCAGAAGGGGAGCCCAGAAGGGAGTTGAGATTAACAGACAGTTGTTGCAACTGCTCCAGGTTTCAGACAGTTTGGAAACACACTTGTAGCACCCAGGTGTGCCGTCTGCTCTGAGAAATTCTGGAAAGAAAACACCTGTAAGTGTGTGTGTGTTTGAAACACAGTGTGAAATCATTAGAAGCCAACAGTGTTTTGGTCACGGCAGAATGCTAATGCTAATGGTATGCTAATGGTAACACTGTGGGTGTATTATTTATTCAAACAAGCTAGTCTCGGCTCACTTATAATAAGTCAGTCAATCTACAAAACACTGCGAATTCCTATACCTAATTCAATAGAAGTAACAACAGATTTATTGTACAAAGCTTAGTCTCAACAGAATTTAACAGCTGGCTTCAGTCAAGCAGGCTTCCTCAGGATCACCTCTTGCAGACTTAAAGTGCCGGTGAGTGATACGCTGCTGCAGCGGTGAAGCGCCTCTTCATTTGAAAATGGTGTCGGTATTCCGGCAAAGTGTCATCCCAGCTTCAGGGGCCTGCGGCAATATGGAGTGTCACATTTTAGATGAAACACTGGAACTTAATCAATTATTTCCCTGTTGTGATTAAAGTCTGCTCCTCTCTCCAAAACACAACGCTGCTTAACACAACGCTGCTTAAAATATATGTTTTAATTCAACCAGAGGACTGCTGAGAGAAATGAATCATGGATGCCGGGATGACAAATTGTAATAAACATGAGTATGAATAGTTAGAAATTGTGAAAACAAATGCAACTGACGAGGCAGTGATCCAGCCTCACTGCCGCTTTTACTCTTCAAAGCTTCTACCCAAGGGCCATCAGGCTTCTGAATGGACACTGATATGGACATTGATTTACTGCACACTAGTCACTTATACACTGTCACTTTCAGCTACTGGTTGAACTATCAGTAACATTGCACTACTGTACTTCGCCATCAGGCTCCTGTATGGTCATTGACAGTCACTGATTTGCAATTTTGCACTATTGTACTGTACTCCACCTAGGTAAGAATAGGTTATAGGGTTGTTATAGGTGTTATGTGCATTGAGGGTTAGTATAGTGTATTAATTATTGTTGTCTGTATATTTAAGGATTTTTAGTATTATGGTTAGTATAGTCGATTGTTTATTGCAATCTGTATATTTAGGAAGTTTCACTTATTTAAGCTCAGCATATATGTAAATTATGTTCTGTGTACTTATATGTTATGCCAGGTGCTTGTGTTGTCTTGTCTTAAGAATTTCAGTGCCCAGTCTGATCTTGTGTTGTTCTGTGTACCTGACAAATAAAAGACTTGAACTTGAAGCTGTGGCGTCCTAAACAGCGATAAGCAACACATCATTAACCAATAAGCTTTCTTTCTAAATGATAACCACATGGAAAGTCACAGCTTGAAGTACAGTGAGGGGCTCTGGAACACTACTACACTACGACTACAGTGAGGGGCTCTAGAACACTACTACAGTACGACTACAGTGAGGGGCTCTAGAACACTACTACACTACGACTACAGTGAGGGGCTCTGGAACACTACTACACTACGACTACAGTGAGGGGCTCTGGAACACAACGACTACAGAGAGGGGCTCTGGAACACAACGACTACAGTGAGGAGCTCTGGAACACAACGACTACAGTACGACTACAGTGAGGGGCTCTGGAACACTACTACACTACGACTACAGTGAGGGGCTCTGGAACACTACTACACTACGACTACAGTGAGGGGCTCTGGAACACTACTACACTACGACTACAGTGAGGGGCTCTGGAACACTACTACACTACGACTACAGTGAGGGGCTCTGGAACACTACTACACTACGACTACAGTGAGGGGCTCTGGAACACTACGACTACAGTGAGGGGCTCTAGAACACTACTACAGTACGACTACAGTGAGGGGCTCTGGAACACTACTACACTACAACTACAGTGAGGGGCTCTGGAACACTACGACTACAGTGAGGGGCTCTGGAACACTACGACTACAGTGAGGGGCTCTGGAACACTACTACAGTAGGACAACAGTGAGGGGCTCTGGAACACTACTACAGTACGACTACAGTGAGGGGCTCTGGAACACTACTACACTACGACTACAGTGAGGGGCTCTGGAACACTACTACACTACGACTACAGTGAGGAGCTCTGGAACACTACGACTACAGTGAGGGGCTCTGGAACACTACTACAGTACGACTACAGTGAGGGGCTCTGGAACACTACTACACTATGACTACAGTGAGGGGCTCTGGAACACTACTACACTACGACTACAGTGAGGGGCTCTTGAACACTACAACTACAGTGAGGGGCTCTGGAACACTACTACAGTACGACAACAGTGAGGGGCTCTGGAACACTACTACACTACGACTACAGTGAGGGGCTCTGGAACACTACTACACTACGACTACAGTGAGGGGCTCTGGAACACTACTACACTACGACTACAGTGAGGGGCTCTGGAACACTACTACAGTGCGACTACAGTGAGGGGCTCTGGAACACTACTACAGTACGACTACAGTGAGGGGCTCTGGAACACTACTACACTACGACTACAGTGAGGGGCTCTGGAACACTACTACACTACGACTACAGTGAGGAGCTCAGGAACACTACTACAGTACGACTACAGTGAGGGGCTCTGGAACACAACGACTACAGTGAGGGGCTCTGGAACACTACTACACTAAGACTACAGTGAGGGGCTCTGGAACACTACTACAGTACGACTACAGTGAGGGGCTCTGGAACACTACTACAGTACGACTACAGTGAGGGGCTCTGGAACACTACTACAGTACGACTACAGTGGGGGGCTCTGGAACACTACTACAGTACGACTACAGTGGGGGTCTCACATCCCAGGAACACATCCCAGCTCCTCTGCAGAGGGCAGACAAGGAAGAGGCACATGTTCATCCCAGCTACTTCTAAGTTCTCTGGGGTCTTTTTGGCTTTCGTCACACTATAGCCTGACGGACTTTTCCAGCGACAAGGTCAGACAGTTTGAGAGACAAACGGAGGGTCTGGGTGCTGTGTGGACCCAGAGGTAGTCTCTGCCAGAGAGATATTGATGAGTTTTGTGACAAGGGCATTCACGACTTCTCCTCCAGCAGCCCCACTGGCACGCCAGAGGCTGGCCTGTCATCAGCTCTCGGCCTCTGTCCTCTCAGGCCTGTTGTGGGGAGACAAGCCTCTCCCAGCCCAGCAGCGCCAGGTAAGCCCAGCCAAACTAATTCCTGTCAGCGCAAAGGCTCATGGGATAGCTAAATCAATATGTCATACAGCAGCATCCGCAGTAGATAAAATAGGACTGCATATAACAATGGAAAAACGCTGCGATAAAATATATATAAATAAATCCCTTTCTGATATGTATGTATATCCGGAGCTAAAAAATGGGAGAGCGTTGGTAGGTATTATTTCAAAGGCACAGAGGATGTCTGCTGTGGGTGAAGCCAGTCTTCAACATCATCAGTACGAGCCAAGGACACCCTTCCACAACATGGCACACGGGACATCAGACAACTCTGATTACAACAGGAAGTTGTCTCTCTCTTGGCCTCACGTCTAGTCTCCTGCATCACGTGACTCTGAAGCTGGACAGGAGAGAGAGAGAACAGGAGAGAGAGAGAGAACAGGAGAGAGAGAGAACAGGAGAGAGAAGAAGAGAAATAGGGAGGCCTTTATTTGTGACATCAAAGGAGATCCGTCCCTCCATGTAACATTATCAGAACCTTTCTTTAGTCTGCTTCACACAGAGTTGGGTTGGTCTGAAATATCCAACCGTGTCTTAATGGCTGCAGTTCTTACTTCCCCATAAGTGAGCATGTTTTTCGTCCTATCCGTCTCAAGTACACAATGACACATCATAAATCTGAACAATCTCTCACACACACCATTAACAGGACCAGCTTCCAATGCTTTATTAAGCTGACAATATTGACAAATGGATCAATTACCCACTTATCCCTCCTTGAAACATTAACTGAGAACAGTAAATATGGGAAAAAGCAACGGTATACACACATTACAGTACTAATGACCTGATTTGCAGCTAGCAGAGATGGTAAAAGTACACACATCCTTCACTCAAGTACAAGAACAGATACTCAAGTTTAAGCAAAGCAGTATGGGCTCTGACATACTTCAGTAAAAAGTAGCCATTACTACCACCTTTTCTGATACCGACAATTTCGAACATCTCCCTCACATATAGCCATGGGTGATCAGGAATGTCTATTCTCAGTCATGTCGACATCGCTAAATTCCTCTGTCTCAACCATAACATACTTTTTTTTCCCCACACACAGTGAAAGGAGAGGAGAGGAGGACAGGAGAACAGAGAAGAGCACAATATAGAACATTAAAGTATAGTCCTCTTTTTTGGGGAAACTTTATACCAAAATAATTTTTCAACCTTACAAAAAAGAAAATATATAAATAAATAACACAATCAAAAAAAATGTTTTACAACCTTTGGAAACTTACTTCCAAAGGTCTAGGTTTAATTTTTTTAACCAATTTTTCTAAATATATGTTTTCAAATTTAAGAAACTTTTCCCCCCCGCGTTCTGCCTTGCTCCATCGTAGCTTCGTAGAATAGCTTACGTTTGTTGTGCATGACAGCAGGGAAATTAAAAAAGGTGCGCAATGACAATAAATAATTTTGATCATGCCATCAAATACAGATTAAAACTAAAGTAACGAGCCCGTCTTGAAAATGTAATTAGTAGAAATTACAGATATTTATGTAAAATGTATTAAGGAAAGAAAGTAAAAAGTTGTCCAAACAATAAATAGTGAAGTAAAGTACTGATCCAAGAACAATCTACGTAAGTACAGTTACAAAGTATTGGTACTTTGTTACTTCCAATCTCTGGCATTCAGTGATAAGTGGATAAACTCTGATACTCCACTACAAGTCTCATGTGTCCTTAACTTTGTCAAGTTATGTTTTTGTGAAAGACCTCCACCCATATTTCCCACTACCCTCCTTCTATGTTTTCACACCCAGGAACCAACCAAGAGCCCAACAAGACGAGAAGACCCAGTCCTCCAGTCCAGACAGATGCCTGGTCCATGACAGAGGCTGTCCCCTCCTCACCCCCTCCCTGCCCTGCTCTTATGTAGGTCATATCTGGAGTCAGCCAGGCTCTCACACACCGGTGAGCTGCTGATGGGAAATGGATTCTCTGCTGATGAAGACGGAGCGATACAGCCTCGCTCGCCCCGCTACGCCGCTCGCCTTGTTTCCAACTAAGTGAAAGAAGAGAAGGGTAGTTTCAAGAGGAACGCAAAAGAACGGACCCGATGAAGACTTCCTGACCGTTAACAAAACGAACCAGGATCAAAACGTCCCCGGAAAGGCAGGTACTAGAGGGCAGCTTCCTGATAGGCAGGTACTAGAGGGCAGCTTCCTGATAGGCAGGAACAAGAGGGCAGCTTCCTGATAGGCAGGTACTAGAGGGCAGCTTCGTGATAGGCAGGTACTAGAGGGCAGCTTCCTGATAGGCAGGTACTAGAGGGCAGCTTCCTGATAGGCAGGTACTAGAGGGCAGCTTCCTGATAGGCAGGTACTAGAGGGCAGCTTCCTGATAGGCAGGTACAAGAGGGCAGCTTCCTGATAGGCAGGTACTAGAGGGCAGCTTCCTGATAGGCAGGTACTAGAGGGCCGCTTCCTGATAGGCAGGTACTAGAGGGCAGCTTCCTGATAGGCAGGTACAAGAGGGCTGCTTCCTGATAGGCAGGTACTAGAGGGCCGCTTCCTGATAGGCAGGTACTAGAGGGCAGCTTCCTGATAGGCAGGTACTAGAGGGCAGCTTCCTGATAGGCAGGTACTAGAGGGCCGCTTCCTGATAGGCAGGTACTAGAGGGCCGCTTCCTGATAGGCAGGTACTAGAGGGCCGCTTCCTGATAGGCAGGTACTAGAGGGCCGCTTCCTGATAGGCAGGTACTAGAGGGCAGCTTCCTGAAAGGCAGGTACTAGAGGGCAGCTTCCTGATAGGCAGGTACTAGAGGGCAGCTTCCTGATAGGCAGGTACTAGAAGGCAGCTTCCTGATAGGCAGGTACTAGAGGGCAGCTGAAAGAAGCGTTTTGTCAAGAGCATTTTGTTTAAACGAGCCACAGTTCAACTTCATTTAAGATCCCCCGTCCCCAACCCCCAAATCAAATTCAGTTTCCTCGTTTTTAACGAGGTGTGGAGCAGGAGGAGTCTTGCTGAGAAGAGCTTCCTAAACTGACTGAGGTTGTGAAGTGAAGCAGGATGTATCCTGCAGGTTTTACAGCACACTTCTGGTCCAGAACAGGTGACCAAACCAAATCACACCAACCTGAGATCAATATATATATGATCAGTATACAGAGCATGATCATCACGACATTTGTGAAAGTAATTCTTATTGCAAGTCTGTCTATCTACATCCATATGTGTGTGTGTGTTCAGGCCCGGGGCTATATTAGCCATCTCCCACTGAGCAGTTCTGATTGCTGGGACTGTCGCCATGGAGACACCTGTCCAACACTGCAGGGACTCCTCAGCCTCCTGGTCTTTAAAGGGCTGACCATGACCCCAGGGTTCAACACATGACCCCTGCTGGGGTAACTACAGAGGAGTTCAGACTGAACCCAGGGTTCAACACATGACCCCTGCTGGGGTAACTACAGAGGAGTTCAGACTGACCCCAGGGTTCAACACATGACCCCTGCTGGGGTAACTACAGAGGAGTTCAGACTGACCCCAGGGTTCAACACATGACCCCTGCTGGGGTAACTACAGAGGAGTTCAGACTGACCCCAGGGTTCAACACATGACCCCTGCTGGGGTAACTACAGAGGAGTTCAGACTGAACCCAGGGTTCAACACATGACCCCTGCTGGGGTAACTACAGAGGAGTTCAGACTGACCCCAGGGTTCAACACATGACCCCTGCTGGGGTAACTACAGAGGAGTTCAGACTGACCCCAGGGTTCAACACATGACCCCTGCTGGGGTAACTACAGAGGAGTTCAGACTGAACCCAGGGTTCAACACATGACCCCTGCTGGGGTAACTACAGAGGTGTTCAGACTGACCCCAGAATTCAACACATGACCCCTGCTGGGTTAACTACAGAGGAGTTCAGACTGACCCCAGGGTTCAACACATTACCCCTGCTGGGGTAACTACAGAGGAGTTCAGACTGACCCCAGGGTTCAACACATGACCCCTGCTGGGGTAACTACAGAGGAGTTCAGACTGACCCCAGGGTTCAACACATGACACCTGCTGGGGTAACTACAGAGGAGTTCAGACTGAACCCAGGGTTCAACACATGACACCTGCTGGGGTAACTACAGAGGAGTTCAGACTGACCCCAGGGTTCAACACATTACACCTGCTGGGGTAACTACAGAGGGGTTCAACACATGACCCCTGCTGGGGTAACTACAGAGGAGTTCAAACTGACCCCAGGGTTCAACCAACACATGACACCTGCTGGGGTAACTACAGAGGAGTTCAGACTGACCCCAGGGTTCAACACATGACACCTGCTGGGGTAACTACAGAGGAGTTCAGACTGAACCCAGGGTTCAACACATGACACCTGCTGGGGTAACTACAGAGGAGTTCAGACTGACCCCAGGGTTCAACACATTACACCTGCTGGGGTAACTACAGAGGGGTTCAACACATGACCCCTGCTGGGGTAACTACAGAGGAGTTCAAACTGACCCCAGGGTTCAACCAACACATGACACCTGCTGGGGTAACTACAGAGGAGTTCAAACTGACCCAAGTAGGGTGAAGTGCCTTGCCCAAGGACACAACGTCATTTGGCACGGCCAGGAATCAAACCAACAACCTTCTGATTAATAGCCGGACTCTCTAACCACTCAGCCATCTGACCCCCCCCTGCATTGAGCCAGATGCAGACAGGGCAGAACAGAGTATAAACTGAAAGGTTTTAATGTCAGACAGGGCAGAACAGAGTATAAGCTGAAAGGTTTTAATGTCAGACAGGGCAGAACAGAGTATAAGCTGAAAGGTTTTAATGTCAGACAGGGCAGAACAGAGTATAAGCTGAAAGGTTTTAATGTCAGACAGGGCAGAACAGAGTATAAGCTGAAAGGTTTTAATGTCAGACAGGGCAGAACAGAGTATAAGCTGAAAGGTTTGAATGTCAGACAAGGCAGAACAGAGTATAAGCTGAAAGGTTTTAATGTCAGACAGGGCATTTCAACAGCAGTCTACGGGTCAGTCATCCAATCAGACCTCCAAGTTCTTCACAGAGCACAACCCTTCCAGAATCCCTGGTGCCCTCCCCAGTCCTGCAGCAGAGAGGGGCACACTCCATCACTAAGACCCTCCACCTCTCCTTTCAGCTGCTCACAGTTCTGCTGGGCAGTAGGAGAGCTCACTACAACTCACTCATTCTCACTGCAACATCCATGTTTACCAGACAGCCCCAGCCGTGCCCCTGACACTTCCCCTGTGTGTTCCCTCTCCTCCTGCGCCCCCTGTTGGTGTTCCTGAGGCCTGTCCTGTCAGTCCTCCCAGCTGGGGCTGGGTGGTATCACCTGCACTATCCTCCTGGCGTTGTTAGAGTTAGGGAGAAGCGTCTCCCTGCTCTCCTGCTTTAGGGTCTTTATGGACTCTGCTCCCCGAGACACTGTCACTACCTATTACTGCCACAACGCACACCTGCTCCTACTTCCCGGCTCCTCCCCCTCTCCTCCTCCCCCTCTCCTCCTCCCCCACTCCTCCCCCCCCTCTCCTCCTCCCCCTCTCCTCCTCCCCCTCTCCTCCTCCCCCACTCCTCCTCCCCCACTCCTCCCCCCCCACTCCTCCTCCCCCCCCCCACTCCTCCTCCCCCCCCACTCCTCCTCCCCCTCTCCTCCTCCCCAGAGTGATGACTCCATGGTGCAACAGCCCCTAAATGAGCGCAACTCACAGGTAGACACTTTTATGATGCCGACTCGCTCTCGCCCCCCCCCCGACTCATACGAATATCTGAAGCATCCATTCAGTGTCTAAGGCTGTAATGCTCCAAGGCTGTAGCCTGGCCTGCAGTGAACCAGGAACTTTACAATAAGGGCTTCCGAAGATGCCAGGATAACATCAGGTTTATCTGACTGGGATCGAATGATGATTGACAGATTAGGAGTGCCATGTGTGTATGTGTGTGTTGACGAGAACAGGGGCGCAGGTGGATGGTAGTCTCCTTTGATGGAATTAGGGGAGACAGACAAAGAGAGAGAGGGAGTGTTCTCCCCTCCCAGTAGATTACACACAGAGAGATAGGCAGAGAGAGCCAAAGCGAGGGGGGGGGGAGAGAGAGAGAGAGAGAGAGAGAGAGAGAGAGAGAAAGAGAGAGAGAAGAGAGAGAGAGAGAGAGAGAGAGAGAGAGAGAGAGAGAGAGAGAGAGAGAGAGAGAGAGAGAGAGAGAGAGAGAGAGAGAGAGAGAGAGAGAGAGACAGAGAGAGAGAGAGAGAGAGAGAATTTCTGCCCGTGCTCTGGCTAGAAAGATGTTCAATATGTGAGTGAATGGGCAGACGTCTAAACAAGTTGAAGTATGTGACTTTCAAAGACATTTATTCAAAGACCTGAAATGTCCTTCATGAAAGTGTTTCTGTGATGACACATTAGTTTAAAGCCTGAGTACAAAGAAGTGTTTTGACACATGAAGAAACTGCTGTTGTCAAAACACCATCTGAATCACTTATAAGAAAAGCTTCAGGAAAAACCCTCATTGACAACCAACTCTGGACCTGGACTGCAGCGAGAATACTTCATCAATAAGCTAGAATATTTAACCACTGGCACGACATAATCAATTCCAGATCTGACCAACCGTAACATTAAACATGCTCTCTGTGCTCTCTGGGTCCAGGGCAGGGGGGAGATAGCTGGAACTACAAGATACGTTTTCATCAACCACACTCAGTATAAACTTGTTTAACCCCTGGGCCCCAGACCCCTAATTACCCCAGGGCTCCTGCCCCCAGACCGTGCCACAGCTGACCGTGTCTCTGGGGTGCAGAGAGACCAGGCAGGTCAGGACTACGTTCTGAAGGTCTGTATGAAACACTACTAAACACAGCCTGGCTCCAGAATCTATCTTCCAGTATCTTCCAGCCACTGCACCTCCAGCTGCAGAGCACCACATCCATCACACAGCCACTACACCTCCAGCTGCAGAGCACCACATCCATCACACAGCCACTACACCTCCAGCTGCAGAGCACCACATCCATCACACAGCCACTACACCTCCAGCTGCAGAGCACCACATCCATCACACAGCCACTACACCTCCAGCTGCAGAGCACCACATCCATCACACAGCCACTACACCTCCAGCTGCAGAGCACCACATCCATCACACAGCCACTACACCTCCAGCTGCAGAGCTCCACATCCATCACACAGCCACTACACCTCCAGCTGCAGAGCACCACATCCATCACACAGCCACTACACCTCCAGCTGCAGAGCACCACACAGCAGACTGGAAACTGCTCTCTGAACTGCTGTTCATTGAAATGCGTGATGTATTTAGCTTTAGTTCCAGATAATCTAGCTGGCTAATCTAATTTATATAGTAAATGTATTCAGGGAAGTGGGTGACCAAATATTGAAGGCAAACACTCGTACACAGTGGTAAGCTAATCTAACATCTTGCAGTGGAGACACAGGCAGAGCTCTCACACAGGACTGGACAGCACCACCAGGGGGGGTGAGGGCCCCTGAGGGCTCTACCAACGGAGACGCAGCGATCAAGACGAACAGAACCCTGGAGCAGGTCTGCCCTCCTCGGCATCTGAAACACTCCTGCATCACCCTGATCAGCCAAAACACTCCTGCATCACCCTGATCAGCCAAAACACTCATGCATCACCCTGATCAGCCAAAACACTCCTGCATCACCCTGATCAGCCAAAACACTCATGCATCACCCTGATCAGCCAAAACACTCATGCATCACCCTGATCAGCCAAAACACTCATGCATCTACCTGATCACCTGGAGTCCAGGGAGAGGGAAGCCAAATCAAGTTCTGTCACGATCACAAGAGCAAACTTTCTCTATTTCATTCTCCCTTTTATATCTTTCTTTTCACTCAGAAATGTTGGGGGGACTAACTTGGGAAAAGATTAAAAGCTTTGTGCCTGTGTGTGAATGAGGCTTGTCAGACTGTAGTATTGGCTGGGATTAGTTTTGTCATCAGTTCACAGGGAGGAGGATTACTGGCCGAGACAAGGGAGGTGTCTGGGAAGTGAAAGAGACACGGGGGTGCACTCTCTGACAGGACACAGGGGTGCACTCTGACAGGACACAGGGGTGCACTCTCTGACAGGACACAGGGGTGCACTCTCTGACAGGACACAGGGGTGCACTCTCTGACAGGACACAGGGGTGCACCCTCTGACAGGACACAGGGGTGCACCCTCTGACAGGACACAGGGGTGCACTCTCTGACAGGACACAGGGTTGCACTCTCTGACAGGACACAGGGGTGCACTCTCTGACAGGAAACAGGGGTGTGGCTAGCTCTGACTAGCTCTGGGCTAGTTCTGGGATGGCCAGGAGAGGGTTCGGAGGTCATTAAATCCATACTGCGGCCTGGAACCGTTTCTCCTGTACACTACCAAAAGGGGTTGAAGGATTACAAGAACAAGGTTCTTTATGATTAATGACTTGCCAGAATCTTTCTGGACTGCTTCGTTATCCTGACACAGCGTTCAGATGGCAGTGGAACCTTCTGGAACACAGCTGTCCTGCAGAGCCCAGAATGTCAACTGGGCTAAAATGTGGAGGATGGTCATTTTTCTAAAATAAATGTTCAACTGTTTTTTGTTTCCTGGTTTGAAGGGACAACTTCAGAAAACACACACAGCTAGGAAGTAAGTAGACAAGAGTATTTCAAGGAGTGTGCAGTCGTGTGTGTAGTACTGAGCAGCACCCTGCAGATCATGTGATCACAAGAGGCCAACACACTCTCCAGATGTAACTCTCTGTTCTAACTCTGGAGGAACAGAGGAATGTTCACCTATAAACACGTTACACAACATTCCTAAGAGCCGCATTTGGAAAGAGGCTTAAGCCTTGTGAATAAACATTGTTTGACCAAACGCATCATTCGGAAGCGGCAGGTTTCTCCAGGGACAACACAGGCTTCAGGTTCTGGCTTCTACTCTGACTGACTCCCAGACCTGTGGCACCTACATTTGCAGGTAGAAGTTATCTTGGTGAAAGGGAATCTATTATTGATACAAACACACCACACAACAAATCACGGACAGTCTATTTCCATGCTCAGAGGCACATCTTGGATTGTAAAAATATAACAGTTTTGAAGGGTAAGGAAGAATGTTTCATGTTTAATTCTGAGGTTATGAGAGATATACAACAATCCAGGCAGTTAAGCAGCCCGGCTTGGGGTAATGTGTTGATGGATCTCTCCTGAGCAGGACGCCAGAACAGCACAGGAAGTTCTCCTATGTCAGGGGAAAGTTTTCGAGAACGGCTTCCAACTTCATTAAGGAGGGAACGTCATAGCCTCACGCTCTGCTAATAACCCATGACACTGGCCTTCTGGCTGACAGTGACTGCCACTGAGCCCCGGTAACCGTGTTAGATGCCAGGCATCATAAGCCTATAGTCAGCGAGATGAGAGCGGCCGAATGAAGGACGGCTGTAATTTGATTAAGAATAACAAAGTGTCCAGAGAGAATGGCGGCCAGGGACAGAGCTGGCAGAGCAGAAGGGGGGGTCAGGGACAGAGCTGGCAGAGCAGAAGGGGAGGTCAGGGACAGAGCTGGCAGAGCAGAAGGGGGGTTAGGGACAGAGCTGGCAGAGCATAAGGGCGGCCAGGGACAGAGCTGGCAGAGCATAAGGGCGGCCAGGGACAGAGCTGGCAGAGCAGAAGGGGGGTCAGGGACAGAGCTGGCAGAGCAGAAGGGGGGTCAGGGACAGAGCTGGCAGAGCAGAAGGGGGGTCAGGGACAGAGCAGAGCAGAAGGGGGGTTAGGGACAGAGCTGGCAGAGCATAAGGGCGGCCAGGGACAGAGCTGGCAGAGCATAAGGGCGGCCAGGGACAGAGCTGGCAGAGCAGAAGGGGGGTCAGGGACAGAGCTGGCAGAGCAGAAGGGGGGGTCAGGGACAGAGCTGGCAGAGCAGAAGGGGGGGGGGTCAGGGACAGAGCTGGCAGAGCAGAAGGGGGGGGTCAGGGACAGAGCTGGCAGAGCAGAAGGGGGGTCAGAGACAGAGCAGAGCAGAAGGAGGGTCAGGGACAGAGCAGAGCAGAAGGGGGGGTCAGGGACAGAGCTGGCAGAGCAGAAGGGGGGGTCAGGGACAGAGCTGGCAGAGCAGAAGGAGGGTCAGGGACAGAGCAGAGCAGAAGGGGGGTCAGGGACAGAGCAGAGCAGAAGGGGGTTCAGGGACAGAGCTGGCAGAGCAGAAGGGGGGTCAGGGACAGAGCAGAGCAAAAGGGGGTCAGGGAAAGAGCAGAAGGGGGGGTCAGGGACAGAGCTGGCAGAGCAGAAGGGGAGGTCAGGGACAGAGCTGGCAGAGCAGAAGGGGGGTTAGGGACAGAGCTGGCAGAGCATAAGGGCGGCCAGGGACAGAGCTGGCAGAGCATAAGGGCGGCCAGGGACAGAGCTGGCAGAGCAGAAGGGGGGTCAGGGACAGAGCAGAGCAGAAGGGGGGTCAGGGACAGAGCTGGCAGAGCAGAAGGGGGGTCAGGGACAGAGCAGAGCAGAAGGGGGGTTAGGGACAGAGCTGGCAGAGCATAAGGGCGGCCAGGGACAGAGCTGGCAGAGCATAAGGGCGGCCAGGGACAGAGCTGGCAGAGCAGAAGGGGGGTCAGGGACAGAGCTGGCAGAGCAGAAGGGGGGGTCAGGGACAGAGCTGGCAGAGCAGAAGGGGGGGGGGTCAGGGACAGAGCTGGCAGAGCAGAAGGGGGGGGTCAGGGACAGAGCTGGCAGAGCAGAAGGGGGGTCAGAGACAGAGCAGAGCAGAAGGAGGGTCAGGGACAGAGCAGAGCAGAAGGGGGGGTCAGGGACAGAGCTGGCAGAGCAGAAGGGGGGGTCAGGGACAGAGCTGGCAGAGCAGAAGGAGGGTCAGGGACAGAGCAGAGCAGAAGGGGGGTCAGGGACAGAGCAGAGCAGAAGGGGGTTCAGGGACAGAGCTGGCAGAGCAGAAGGGGGGTCAGGGACAGAGCAGAGCAAAAGGGGGTCAGGGAAAGAGCAGAAGGGGGGGTCAGGGACAGAGCTGGCAGAGCAGAAGGGGGGTCAGGGACAGAGCTGGCAGAGCAGAAGGGGGGTCAGGGACAGAGCTGGTAGAGCAGAAGGGGGGTCAGGGACAGAGCTGGTAGAGCAGAAGGGGGGTCAGGGACAGAGCTGGCAGAGCAGAAGGGGGGGTCAGGGACAGAGCTGGCAGAGCAGAAGGGGGGTCAGGGACAGAGCTGGCAGAGCAGAAGGGGGGTCAGGGACAGAGCTGGCAGAGCAGAAGGGGGGTCAGGGACAGAGCTGGCAGAGCAGAAGGAGGGTCAGGGACAGAGCTGGTAGAGCAGAAGGGGGGTCAAGGACAGAGCTGGCAGAGCAGAAGGGGGGTCAGGGACAGAGCTGGCAGAGCAGAAGGAGGGTCAGGGACAGAGCTGGCAGAGCAGAAGGAGGGTCAGGGACAGAGCAGAGCAGAAGGGGGGTCAGGGACAGAGCTGGCAGAGCAGAAGGGGGTTCAGGGACAGAGCTGCTACAGGAATGATTACACCTCTCCATGATCAGGAGGAGAGGGGAGAGATTGACAGGAGAGGGGAACAAGAAAGGGGGTACCAGGGGATTGCATCAGGACAGAAG